>NW_006263516.1:530833-532353 GCF_000469605.1 Apis dorsata | reverse complement strand
AAAAAAAAAAATCAAAACAAAAATTGATATAAAAGTATCCATTGAGGTTTGTTAAGTTACAAACAATTCAAGTTTAATGAAGCGAAATAAAGATATTTCGATATGAGTGTAACAGAGATAGAGCTATATTATTCTAACAAATAAACTTCGATTTTTCGTTTGTTTTGTTTTCTATAATCGACTTTCCAAAGATATTCTACGAATTAACATATAATAAATATCCGTGATTGTAGTCAATGAATACTTGAATTCGCAACTAGAATATTCAGATAGTGAATGGAGAGGTCCCAAAATAATCATTTCATTTATCGTCTTCATAATGTTATTGTAGATTCTTTTGTCTTAACGATATCGATATTCACTCGCACGTGTGTTCAGTGCTGCTGCACCGGCCAAATTCTTCTTATAGGTTGAACAATTCAATTTATAAACGTTAAATCGTTCACAATCGGCCGTCTAAATGTCAACCAAATTGAAACGACTTCTGATCGTTCAATCCGAACCAAATAGTCCATTCGTCTATTTTTATCGACCCGATCTTTCAATCAGAAGTGGCCCATTTGTCTATTTTTGATCGAGTTGACTAGAGTTACCACTATCATTAATTATCGATAATAAATATCGTAATGAATGAAAATAATTAAGGATTCCAATTTTTTCTTTTTTAAATTAATCGATTACACGATATTGTTAACGATTAACGACATTTTGTCGTATTTTTGATTATTCGTTCGAAAATTATTGTTACGTATTTCGATATAATTTTTCGACACTCTAACACTTCCACATACCTTAATAAAATAAAATACTCACTACACAATTTTCCCTAAAATTTCCATCGACATTTACCCAATGTAAACACGCCTTTATTCACCAATAAGAATATCAACGCGAGCCGTGCAATCTCCTCTGAGATACTGATTAAGTGCTAAGATTTACGAGGGAAGGAGAAAGATAGAGGGGAGGGGAGAGTTCACTGTAAACTAAATAGATTTCGCAAAACTGTACCGATTTGCGCTTTGGAGGATTGCCCTTTAACTCGATCGGGTTATAATAAGCGAGTGAGGCCGTGTCGAGGCACATTGTGGCATTATGGCGAAACCTTTCGTGATATGTCACGAGAAAACCAACGAACGGGATCGCGTTGCACTTCTAGACCGCTTATGTCTCTCCAATATATATAATACAACGTATATATATGTGTAGTTGCTCGTTTGATGGAGGCAAGGGCTTTCTGTCTCCATTATTGTTTCTTCCCCGTGATTTCTCTCTCATGCTCGACCTGTTCCGCCAACTTGTTCAAAGAGGGCGTTGCATTATTTGTAACGAGATATCTGCCTGTGTCACGTCAGGCATTGATAGCTTCTCCCGGTGGTCACAGCATACTCGCCGTTAAATTGGAATTGGAGCTATACTAATGATGCTCTCATAAGGCGGTATCGCGGCTCGGTACATTTAGGTCGGTTGAATAAACTTAATTGCCGGAGGTAATATTTTTCTCGTCGTTTTGAAAAGAATGA
>NW_006263516.1:527816-530524 GCF_000469605.1 Apis dorsata | reverse complement strand
GGGGGGGGGGGAGTTTTATTTGAAAATAAAAATGAGAAGAGGAAAGATTGATTGTTTAAAGGATCAAATAAGGAATAAATTGATATTTGGAAAGAGGAATGTTTTTGAATAAGAAATTTGTTTCTAATTAAATTTTAAAATTTTTGAAGAAATTTATTATTTTGTTGATATATTTTGTTTCAACTAATAAATGAAAGAAGAATATTTAATTCTTTGTATATAAAGAAATGCGACATATGTCAACAAACAATGTAAATATCTTTTTAGATTTAAATGAAAGTGGTTTGAGTAATAAGAAAATTTTATATAGGAAAAGGATTTTGTTACATAAAAAAATTGGTGTACTTTCGTAGTTAAATACAAAAATAATAAATAATAATATTAAAATAATTTATCTTTCAAAATATAATTGTTTAAACTAAAACAGAAATAAAATAGAAATTTTATAGTTAATAAGAATTTACAATATTTCAATAATGTTCAATCTTTTGGTTTGGAGTTTGGAAAATTCCAATTTCTCGGCGATATTTTTATTGGCTTATTGCCTCGATTTTATTTGCATTCTCAAGATGTCGTATTTATATTTGCATTTTTACATTTAACAATCTATTTAAAATGTAATTTTCGTGAATATGGAATCTGAGTTATTCGTATTAATTATTTTTAAAACGATATTTAATTTATTTACTTGTTTAATTTATTAATCGTCTTTCTTCGTAATAAATTATAAAGTTTTATTTATGTTTTGGACTATTTTTACTTACAATTTATTTTTATACTTAGAGGATAAGGAGTAGTGTTTGAGAAAGATTCAAATTGGAATGTCAAAAATTAAATAATTTAAATTATTTGCTGGTTATAACTAAAAATAAACAAATAATATTTAATTTAAATTACGTTAAATTAATATTTAATAAAATTTTTTAATTTAAAAGATTTAGAAAGTGTATTTGTGATTAGTGATTATCACTTGAAATTTGACCTGTTTCAACATCTAATAATGTCCATTTTATTATTGTTACATACATATTTTAGAAAGTAATAGAATTTGCAAATGGATATTAGAGAAATATCGTTTAAGCATTTGATGAGTTCACAAATATATGAAAATATTTTCATAAAATATTTCATTAAAAAAAAGAACAAATATGCATATTAATATCAACTTTTGTCATTAAAGTGATACATATAAAATGATGATAAAATATGGTTGTAACGATGCCAGAAAATGTCATTCTTAAAATAATAATAAATCTTAATTTTTATCTTTAGCTGATTTCAAAATACTCATACTATCTTTTTCGCTCTTATTCATCATTCAAATATTGTATGATAGTCGTGTTTTTGTTTAAAATTTCATAAATCAGCATTTCTCAACTTTTTCGTCGTGTGATCCAATATATTAGTTTGTAATGATCTAAATATTTAGAAACTTCCTGACAATTATTATATTTTATTCACCTTTGATTTTTATTTTTTTTTTTATAACCTTTTAAATATTTTGAATCATCAGTCATGTAACAAAACATAGATTAAAAAATAAGTATTTTTGAATTTTTTCAAATACTCTCTTTAAATCTTTTTAATTTTCAAATGTCTGAAATGACTTAATTGTAGATCTTTTTAACCTTATTTAAAGATCAAAATCAAAAATAAAATGAAAGGATAGAACAAGTTATATTATTTCAAAATTTAATTAATTATTATTAACTTATTCCAATTCTAGAGGAAACAAAAATTTTTAAAGCATTAAAACATTATTTACAAAGGATTAAAGATATATTGATCTAGAACAATAAAAATATAATCATCATAAATACATACTTAGATTATTCATGGTAAATATAAAAAAGAAAAGATGGTAAAAAAAATCTCTAAATTAAATTCATTGTATTAGACTTATATTATTTATTTCGTAGTGAAAATCCACGAGATCCGTTAAAAGTTTATTACGACTTAATATCGTGTCCAGGTTGAGAAACGCTGCCATAGACAACAGAAGTCATCCTTCAGGGATTATTTTTGTCTCTCGTGAGTCACGCCCAATCTGCGCTTTGATTTCACGGCGTGTTGCAGCTTGTGCAAAGTGTATCGCGGATCTCGTGGATTTTCACTACGAATAAGCCGCCGCGTTCTCGTTTCTCCCCTTCTATTTTGCCCCTATTGTATGGATGCGCGCGGACGAGCACGAGAGGATCTGGCCCGTGTTAGAGAAAATCGGAGTGACTGGCGGACGAGGCGCACCCTTTACCTTAATCAATGTTATCGCGAGATTAAACGCAGGTTGGCTCTGTGTCCAGGCTGACATCGACCGAACGGGGCTTTCAGCCTTGCCTCCTTTATCCGACAATCCCTATACAATCCTGATATCACTCGTATGACTGGACGTCGGTCGATATGGTCAATTGTAAAATGTTCGTGTAATGCTCATTCGCCCTCTATTTTCGTTCCCTGAAACCCCATACAAGATACGCGCAGATACACGGTATGTATGTATCGAGTCGGTGGATTATGTATGGATTATGTAATTAATTACGTAATTGTTACTGAAATCGTGTAGAATTGTGTACAGGATGAGTTACGTAAAATGATCGTTTCGAATACTAGTAATACTTTTGTAAGTGGCAATTCGGTCAATTATACAGGTAACAATAGATTTTTTTTTTAATCAATGGAGCGATAATTTTGCGATTTTGTTCGGCGACTGG
>NW_006263516.1:524025-527721 GCF_000469605.1 Apis dorsata | reverse complement strand
TGATTTTAGTTTTCGAAATATTTACAAAAATATTTTTGATAATTTGAATTGGATTCTATATTTAATATATGTTATTATATTTATATAAATATATTACAGCGGTTTATGAAATATATAATAGGTAATATCACTAGTAATTATTAATATCTATCCAGAGAGAGATATTTGAATTCGAGAGTACGATATGAGAAATCTAAAATAATCCTTGGTCGAAGTTATAATTAATATTAAGTGTGATGTTAATATTGCTATCGTTATATATTTTAATAAAATTATTTGTAATTTTATTGAAAATATTTGTAATTTTGATCGTCCAATAAAAAATAATGAAAAATAATTACTAATTATAGTAATTTTTAATATAAATTTTTTTTATATTAGATAATAACAAACTATATTGATTGATTGATATTATCTATTAAAAAACAATTTTATTAAAAAAAAAGAGAATTCCTTCTCTATAACTCTTTTATATGCAAGAAAAGTTAATAACAGTAAATTGCATCTCTTTTTGCAGTTATGAGTTATTTGAAACAGTCACGTTACATGACTCATTGTATACATTCTCGTTCAAGTTGCGAAAAATTTAAAATCGATTGATAAATATAATTATAAAATGAAATTGAAATATTCTTTATAATAACAAGAAATAAATTATATACTTTTAACAAAACGTAATATATAATAATATTTATAAAATTTTATTACAAATTTATTTTAATAAATATTATATTTAAAAATTTAATCTCAAATATCTCATTATTAATGGATGGAAATATATGTATAATGAAAATTAACATTTTTGTCGCATTTTTCTTATCTTTTTTACGAATAATATGGTATGACGCAAAGCCAAGAAAATAAAAGTTAATGATAGTCATAATTTATTTTTTAGATTCATAATTTATAATTTTATTACAATTTAAATAAGATTTAAAATTTTTTATAATATATATTTATAATTTTAATATATTTATAATTTTATATAGAAATTCTTTATTATTTTATTGAAATTAAAAGTTTTGCATATAAAAAAAAGAAATAAAAAATACTAAAAAAAAAAAAATAATAAATATTGTTCATAGATAAACAAAAACATTTTAATTTTAATCAACAGTAAAATGAAAAAACAAAATAATTTTTCCAAGTTGTTGATAAATATTTAATGATATTTAAAATATATTAATAATATAAATAATATTCTGATATAAAATATTCAGCTTTTAAAATTTTGATGTTAATGATGAAGAACTCTATTACAAAATGAAATTATATTGATATTCAACATAAAAAAGTAAAAAAAGAAATTTTTTTTCATTTCATCTTATGAACATGTTTTTTTATCCAAGTAATGTATAATACAACTTATCTTTTTAAGGAATATTCACTGTCAAGCATATTTTTTCATCAGGCAGAAATATTAATTGTTCATTGAAGATTAATTGATGTCAGTTAGTAATTGATAAATTGTTATGTTTTTTTCGTCACTTTGCGTTATCTTACAAGATTAGATAATGAAAAATATTAACCAACAAAATTTCATTATGTTCTCATAGAGAAGAAAAGAGAAGCGTAAAAAATATGAAAAAATTTCATTCATAAAACGACTATTCTTCGTTTAATAGAAAAAATTATAATTTTATTTTTCTATATAAGAATTGATATATAAGAATTGAAAACTTTTTCAACATTCTCTATTTTTCATTTTCTGGAAATAATTAAAGAAAAAATTATATAAATTATATAAGTATTACATATATTCCTTTAGAAAATAAAAATCTAAAAGCTAAAAATACAAATACAAAAATTGGAATAAAAAATTTTGATTGAAGTTTAAATAAGTTATAAGTTATAAAGAATTTAAGTTAAGCATTAAATAAAGTGAAATAAAGATAGAATAAAACAGATAACTCTATCTTTGTCACATATATGTCGTAAACAAAATAAAAATAGGATAATAGAATGAAAATTAATCTATTAATAATCAAACAGTGAAATAATTCTATTTTTACCTATAAGATCATTTATTTCTTTAAATGGATTAATATAATTATACTTATAATATAATTATATTTTATACATGAAAAAATATAAAAATTTTCATAAAATATTTTCGAATATTTATTTATAATATACATAACAGAATTTTCAAGGAATCAAATATATTTGAAAGTGAAATTTTTCATTTTTCGCAATAAAATTTATTCTGATTCTGAAAAAAATTATATAAAAATTTAGTTTTTTAAATTTTATTGTCTACAATCTGATCATTATTTTCAAACAATAAATCATTTTTAATATTTTATCTCTACAAATAATAAATTACTTCAAAACCAAAAATAAATTATTATTATTGCATTCGAATTCTTTCTTTATATTATTATTAATCAATATGAATATTGATAAATATAATGATATATTGAATATTACGGAAATAATATAAATACAATATTATACGGATAAAGGAAATCTTTAGTACGTGTGCAACATTTAAAAAGGTTTTAGATTTGAGAATTTTCATATCTGTATTAAAATGTGTAAGTAATTATAATATGTTGTACATTGCGTTTGCATAATATGAATATTCTCAAGCGGATCTACAGTTTTCATTTCAGTAATTTTGTATTTTATTTTATTAATTTATTCTTATGCAAAACATGCTTGGCAAATTTTGGCTGGCACAATAAATTTAGTACAGAATGTAAAGCATAACAAGCTATTTTCTTTTAAATTCGATATAATAATATCGAACTTGCTTTATTTTAGTAATTCTTAATTAACTCTGCACATTATGCCACATTATTCTTCACGCTAGGTCCATTAAATAATACATTGGATTTTTAATAATTGTAATGTATTTTTTTAAAAAATTTGTAAAAAAATTCTGAAAAATTTCATTGATATGTTCCCAAATATCTATTTTTGAACTATATGATTAGATGTTTGAAAAAAAACTTACACATTAATGAAAATGATCATCTATTATTTTATTAGCATTATGTAAAATTATGATGAATATTAATGTTGTATTATTATATTGTATGTTTATATAATAATATATATATAAGTTAAAATATTGGAAGATTTGTTATATTTCTTTCAAAATTAAAAAAAAAATTAATCTATCATTTAATTTGATATTTTATATTACATTAAAAAGAATATGTGTTGTTAACATATTTTATTTATCATTTTTTAAATTTTTGTAATATTTAAACTTTATAGATTACAGAAAAATTCTATTCAAAATAGAAAAAAATTCTTAAAAAATTATTAATATTTAACTTCTAACCATTCTTTTACAATCTTCTATTTCATTCTTATTTAAATTTAATTATTTTAACAATAATGCACTTAGTAGTTAAGATTTTATTCAAAAATATAAAAAATTATATATAAAAAATTTAAGTGATGCTTATCGATATTAGATTATTAGATTAAAAAAAGCAATTGTAGAAATATTATTCCAAAAGAAAATTATAATCTATATTTAAACTCGGGATTTTCCTTATTTCAACTGTTATCAAGCTTAATCAACCATTTTTGAGTCTAGACGGTAGTTTCAGTATTTTTCCCTGCTCATCTTCAATTCTTTTATTCTTGCTTTTAGTTTCAGCTAGAACTTCTTTCACGTTCAATTTGGCATTTTCTTTCGTTTCATCTGGACGGTGAAAATATTCCTCTTGGTACTACTTT
>NW_006263516.1:496851-523825 GCF_000469605.1 Apis dorsata | reverse complement strand
AAAAAAAAAAAACACATTTTTCATACATACAGTCTTCATTATTTTATCAAGAAATTTATCTAAGTAATTTTAATGAAAATTTTTGTGTATATAAATAATATTTTTATAATTTTTTCATCTTTTGAATATAATTTCTGAAATTATTTTTTAATAATGAAAGATAAAAATTTGAACATTTTTTTAATAATTAAAATTTCTATTTTTATCATTATGAAATTATATTTAAAAAATCTTTTTTAAGTTTTTAAAGTTTTAAACAATGATGTGTATAATTTAATTTTATCTTTTACAACACATAAAATAATTTACTATTACAACGATATTTCGTTTTTACTCTATCGACAATTCGTATATCTAAAAAATTGTACTTAATATAATTTTTGCTTATTCAAAAAATATTTCTATGTTGGATAGTTATTTAAATGCAAAAAAATAAGGAAAGAGCAATGTTTTAAGCTTGATGCAGATTCATTAAAAATATGTTATAATAATCTGAAATCATTTGATTTAAAGAAACAAGCATGCCAACATCCGCAATATTTTATGAAAAAACAGTTTGTCACGCTTCATGCGTTTTATATATAAATAATAATTCCAATAGTTTTTAGTTGCTTTTTCCAAGTGCTGATACACATATATTCGTATAAGAGCATAATACGAAAAAAAGTAACTAACGGAACATATGTTTTGAGAATAGAGAAATATCCTATCATATAAAGGAAAATTGGAATTCGTATTTTATATATATAAGTGCTTAACGGTTAACTAGTTTCTAATTGCAATTTTAATGGACATTTAACTAAGAGGTTACTGAAAGTTCATTCTCTTGATATAACCAGAATGAAAAATCAAACACTTGTGTTTTAAATGAAAAAGTTGATTGGAACTGCTATATGTTCATATATGCATATAATTCTTTTTTTAATGTAATTGAATTTCAAACTAGTCAATTAAATAAAAAAGAACAATCTTATCGTGAGATTAAAATTGAGAGATCGATTTTCCAGTTTAATTATAGTTTAATAAATTCTTTTGAATTAAAACTTTTGATGTTATAAAAATTACGAATTATCGATATTTAATCTCAATCTTTCTCGATTTTTTCATATCGTTAAATCATACTTCGATCCATCTATATTTTTGCAACATACGTTAAAAAAAACATACATTAAAAAGAACGTGATAGATTCGTTTCGACTTTCCTTGTGAAAATTCATCGTAATAGTAACAATAATTTTTATTATCATATCTGTTATCATATTTTTATAAATTTGCGAAAATTCGAATCATTGTGATGATTATGATACAAGTTATCAATCGAGTTATCAATCTAACTGCTTAAAATAAAATTAAAAATTTTTTTTTATTTGAAATTGTTTTAAAAATAGTTTGTCTCAAATGTGTAGAATCCTGCATAATATATACTATATATCAAGGAAATAGATAGAAATAGCCAAATTTTAGCATCTCTAAGAATGAAAATTGTCATGAATATAAATTCGAAAATTTTTCCTTTTCGAGATATAGAGATTTTTCTATTATTTTGAAGAATTTTTTTTATAGGAATGTTTAAAACTTATTAAAAGAAATTGGTGAAAATGATTTCTTTCTGCATATATTCTTTCACATCGACGTTGTAAAGACTCAAAATATATTCAAAAATTCCTTTTGAATTTAATCTCGAAAAGAAGATATGATACGTTTCGAAAAAAACGATTTGCATAGAAAAAAAATCTCTTTATTATTTAAATTTTCTGTTAACAAATCAATTGAATAACAAATTCAATAATTTGATATTTATTTAATTGATTTATCAATTAGAGAAAAGAAATAAGAAAATTTAAACAATAAAGAAATTTTTGAATCATATACATTAAATTTTCATCATTGTGAAGTATCTCCCAATATGACACTTTTTCATCCTTCCAATATGATATCAAAGTTTGTACCATCTATTTCCTCGACACCCTCTATATCGCTTATCTCCTCACGTAGCATCCCCTCCATCGTGATTAAAAGAATGAAAAACGGAAACGTCGAAGAATGCATGTAACGTTGCTTGAAAATTCAAACTTTCTTCTCACGGATCACTGTGTAATGGATGTTTTAGTCGTTATTGATAATTCCATGCGGGAAATAGTGGCCCTCGCAACGGGTAGTTTCGATAGAAAATAACAACTAAGCGGGATGCGTAGGGCCGGTTAAACCGATTTATTTATTGATTTTAACTAGGAAGAGACGAGCGTACTAAATCCTTTCGAACGATAGCTCGTAACCATATTCGCATCCAGATAGTTTACGACACGGATCCATGCTATTTATCTTGACTTCTACCTACCTGGTTGTTGCCGAGACACGGATGGAATTCGAATTGCACTCTCCTTCGAGACGGGGAGAACTTTCTAACGGTTGGGAAGAGAGCGTCTACGCGATCAACCACACTTGGTCACCGCTACTGGAAAATCCCCTTGTGAAGCTAATGGAGCAAGCTATTACGTGTCTTCTGGCTTTTCTTGTTCCTTTTTTTTTCTTTCTCTCTTTTTTTTTTCGTGACATCGTGAAATTTAATCAATGTATGAACAGCCGTAATGCGGTATCATCGAATGCCAAACAGCTGTGTTCGAGTTGGAGGAATTGCCAATAATCGTTAACGAGTTGGATTCTCTGATTCATTGGTGGCATTTTGTCGTCTTCCGCAGAATTTTAATTTAAACGTATCGTGTACGTACATATTAAAAATGTATGTATTACGCGTTGTACGACAAATATTTTTTATTTTATTTAATGTATGCATATGCCAGAATAATAAAGATAGAGGATTTATATAATGATATTTGAATGTAATAACAGGAATAAAAAATTCGTATTATTGTGGAATATATCTTTAGCGATGAATATTATATGAAAAATTAAATTAAGAATTAAGAATTGAAAAATTATAATATTTCTATTAAAATGTAATTTAAAAAAGTTAGTGATATTTAATATAGATAGATTCAAGGCAATTTATTGAAATGTATAATAAATGTATAATCAAATACATGATTTTCTATCCCATTCTCTTGGCATTTAGAATAATAAAACGTTTGAATAAAATTATTATTATTAAACAATCGCCAAATATCAATTAAGATGTCAAAAAAGATAGGATAATATAAAATAACATTATTATTTAAAATATTTGATTGATTTAAGCTATTTATATAATTCTTCAATTAAATCATGTTATTTAAATGTTCTGAATATAAATCAATAACAGACTCAAAAAAAAAATATACGTATGTTTATTGTTTGTAAATGATCAAATGTATTTATCATCATAGGCAAAAATAACACTGATGCCATCGTCTATGATAAATTTTAATCATTAAGTGTCATTATAATATCACTTATTTAAAATTATAATACTAAATCATATGTAATATATCTATTGAGAACTATCAATTATAAAATTGTTGAACGATCGCAAATATTATGTAAAGAATTTTTTTTTATACAAAATATAATAATTTTTTATACAAAATATAATAATTTAAAGGAAGTATTTTTTTTGTAAAGTTTTCAAAATCGTTTGAAGATCATACGTTTTTAAATAGAATATCATATTTTAATTTTGATGGACAAAATATTGATATATTTGTGGGAGGAAGATTATTTCTAAAGATTATATTATTGAAAACACAAAAGTTTATATTTAAAAATTATATTTTAATTGAGGTTTATCAAGATATAATGAGACAGTTCTATCTTTCACTGTGTGTCATTTTTTATTTTACTTTTTTTAACACAAATTTAAATCGTTTTTAAATATAATAATTAAATCTTAACTAATATATTGTATGACTAATTTTGTTTATTAACTTTTGTAAAGTTTCTGTCCTTCGGATAATTTTAGAATTATCAACTTTATAGTTATCTTTTTTTTTTCATCTAAATTAGATTTAGCAATTTCAAGTTACATAAAAGAAAAACACATTTATTATAAGTAATACTTTATTAATCTATATTTTTTTGACATCATTTTTTACAAAAAGATTATTAATACTGAATTATCGTAGCTTGAATTATATAAAAATATTTTTCATAATGTTTTTTTTCCTTAAAAATATTTCATTGTATTTAGATGAAATAACAATTTAAATAAAACAGATAGTGTGTTGTAAATGATAATACAGGAGAGCCACGCCTACTTACAGTGCATGAGACAAAACAAATCTGCCATATTGAATAAATTTGAAATATTGAGGAAAAACAATATTTATACGTTTCGTTTTATAATTGTTAAACAATTGCTAAACAAATCAGTTTACTGTTTTTTTCTCCAAGGTAAATTTAATCCAAATTTTATCAGGAAAATTTAAATATGTACATTTTTAAAACTATTTCAAATATATTTTGTTTCCTATAAATTATCAATAATATTTATATGAAAATTGAATATTTTAGATTTCATATTTTGTTTCATAGTTTAATAAATAGAATATAACAAATAGAATAATTTAACAAATAAATAAAAAAATATTATATAGAGAATTATGCTATATTAAATTTATCACATTCAAAGAAAAAAATTTCATTTTCGTCAAATCAATTTGACCATGAACGAGACTTCCTTTAAAATTTGTATAATAAATAATTACAAAAAAAGCCTTCTCTTACATTTTTCGTTGAATAAATATCATGCATTGATACATTCAGCATAAAACACCAGCGGTTCGTTCATAGATGTTGATGCAAATGATGCATTGAGAATATTCGTTAATGCACAGAAGCTTATAAAAGTATTCGAACAATGTTTTACATTTCAGGTTAAAAAAAACTCGAAAAATCCTGACTTAAATCAAAATTTGAATGTATGTGGAGCATAATCGGTTATACATAAAACGAAAAATCTTTTTAAGATGAAATCTTTACAGTTTCTGGATTTTTTTATTTTTATAAATTTATTTATGCAAACATTTTATACGTATTTCAAATTTTGATGACTTTGCATCAATATTAATGATTTACGTATTTAAATATTTACGAATTATGTTGATGTTAAAATGAAATTGGAAATATTTGAAAAGTTAGAAAGTGATAAAATTGTTGCAAAATTCAAAAATAGAAGATTGGAATTGAAAATTATTAGCAAGCTGCATATTCTTTATAATAAAAAATTCGTGAAATTTGACAATTATAGAATTTTTAATTATTAATTTTTATAATAAAAACTGTTTTTTTTTCACTATTATTTCAATTTTTCATAAATAAGTATATTATATTATTTTTTTTCAAATTATAAATAATTTATTAAAAAAAAATCTATCCTCTATTATATCAAAACCATCTTTAACAGATTGAAATGGTGCCTTATTAATTCGAATAATCGACGTTTATTTTATATATATTATATAATTAATATCATATAATTTTTATGTTCTATTAATTATTTTGTAACAGTTTTATTTATGACAAATGTTCACGAATATTTTCACAAATTATTGTATATTATACGTAATATTAAATAATATTAATATTATAATATCGTTTACAAAAATTAAAATATAATATATTATAATATAAAAAAAATAATATTATTAACATTAATTATATAACTGTGTTCATTATTATTGGAAAATCAATATTTTATTTTCACATGGTCAATTCGCAAATTCGTAATAAAAACTGTTAATTGAACGATCTATCTTGTATGATATCACCGAATTATTTTTGACCTACTTGGCCATGAAGATATTGAATGAAATATCTATTCTGTAACAAAAAATTATATAGATGACTGTGTATTCGAGATGAATTTACATTCTCGTATGTTTTCTGTACGTTTTTATGAAGCAATGTAATTAATACTTAATATTGTACAGTCATCATGATAATTAAGAAATGTTTTGTCGTGGTTAATATAGATAGCTTCTATATTAATATTTCTTTTGAAATCGATAGAAATCTGTTAAAAAAATGGATCGCAAAAAAATTGACCTTGACTTTGATTTTCAAGATCAAATTTTTTACTTTCTACGAGAATTTTTTACTTTTTACGAGAAAAAATGTTTATCTTAACGAAATATTATTTTTTTTAAAAATAAATTTGCAATTTATAAATTATTTTTATTATATAATATGATAATTTATATATGCTTTTAAATTTTTTTCTCAAGTTAATGTAATAGTCAAAATTTTTAAAAATTAATTATAAAAAGATATTAATATTAATAAAAAAAAATTTATATTAACATATATACACAAATTTATATATACATATAGGTACAAAATGACTTAATTGATTTTTCAATTTTTGAAGGTTTCAGTAAAGAAATTCCCAAAAATAACTATAAATTATTTTCAAGGAAAATTTGATTTATACAAATTGGCTTTTGAATTTATTACATAATAATAATGTAATACTCGTGCTTTAAAGCAATATGTATCACATAATACACAGTTAGTAGTTAACATTTGTAATACAAGATTCTAAACGTATAACTACTAAAAACATTAATTTATTTCTAGGAAATTTAATAATAACTTTAATCGGTAACACGAGAATGCTATTCCGGTTGAAAATCACAAGGGAGGAAGAACAATTTGTGAAAGAGAGAGATTGAGAATATTTGAATTAGAGTTGTTAATATAGGCTACCAGCTTTCAAAATTGGAGTCATGATCAAGTTGTAAATGCCAGAATCATCTAACTTCGAGCATTAACACGTTATTACGTAGTTGAATATGTGCCACTAGAGAATATGTATATGCGATTCTAACTTTTGATGGAATCAAAGTAAGAAGATATTATCAAATGCATTTATTGAACAGATGAAAAACTTTATTCGTCTTTTACTTTTTTTTTTTTCGATCTGATTACTTTTTAAATTACTTAGCATATGTATTTTGTTCTATTTTATTTTATCTTTCGATATTAATGATTTTTAAAATTATTTGAAAACTACTAGGGAAGCTAAGGGAAGCTAATTAGATGATAAGAAATGATAATAATAATTTAATTTTTTAATTTGATATAATTTTAATATAATATTAATGTAAAACGTAGTGTTCCAAAGAGAATACGTTTTTTTTAAAATAATCTTTATTCGTATAATGTCAAATAAAAAAATATTTATATATCCGGGAAAAAAGTTTTTGATTTTTTTTTTCATGGATAGATAAAATAGAATACGATATCAAAATTTGATTACTTATTTGAAACATTTTTTATATTTTAATATCAGATAGAGAAAACTTTAAAACGAGCATTATTAAATTTAGGATTCTATAAAATTATAGAGGAAAGTTAAACTCTCAATTGGTTTTTCTTGCATAACTTTTTTAATGTTAAAGTAAAAATTTAGAAAACTATTATTTTCTCCAGAATTATCTATTGTTCATCTCATACTAAAATTATTTAATGTAAATATTTTATATAAAAAAAAATGAAATTTTATTTATGTAAAAATATAATTTATTTAGAATAAATTGTTAAAAATTTTTTTAATTTTCAAAAACTGTATAATTTTTTTATTTTTCTTATCGTTTGTTCTTCTTTGTCTAAAAACATTAAAATATTCAATGAATGAATGAAAATATTCAAGTCACTATATGATTTCGAAATTTGTTTCTCAATATAAAATTCGATTTAGAAAAAATAATTATTTTAAGAAATTGTCTTTAAGATATCTTAATTTAACGATTATTAAAAGATCATTATTTTATTCTATGTCCGCTTTTTCATATTAAGAAGAAAGAAAAAATAAGTATCTGTCAATTAATTTAACTTAAAAATCTAAAAATATACATTGTTTAACTTATTTACTAATATATCTAACTTATTAATTTAGAAATCAAATAATCGAAGAAAAAACATAATGAAATACACGTATAGATAGAATTCAGCAATCTATTACAAAAATTTTGTGCAAATATAACTCAAAAAGTAAAGCTATAACCGTAAAAAACCGATATAAAGGAGAAAGATGTTTAGAATAACGCTTCCTCTCTCTTTTTCTCTACGCTTCAAGATTAATAAAATTTATAACGAAGAAAGATTGACCAAATATTGAAACTGTTTTTTACTTACTCATAACAAAAATAAATAAATTTCGAATAGAACGAGAAGTAATTGTGAAAAAGTATATATTTGTCTGCCGATCGAAGCGATTCTGTTGGTAACATCGGTCACCGTAGGCGGAAGGGTCCTTGAATAGGATATATTACACAAGCACGGGTGCGCAGCATCGATGGGGCGGAGATTGAAACGTGTTATACGGGATAGAGGGTTTTGCGGTATGCGAAGAAGGTCGCTTAACGGGGCGGGAGTTCGATGACGTAGAAAAAACATTATGTGACAGGCTGGCCGCTTTTATAACAAGCACGATGGTTGGTATGTGTTGATCGTGGAAAAACGAGCTTGAAAAAGGAACACATTCACCGCACACGCTCCCCAACGGTGTGTAGGAAAAACCGATACCGTCATTTATCTCGTTCACTTTTCTGAACAAGTTTCGGAAAATCCTGTTAGCCTACAATATTGCCCGAACTTACGATTCAACTTTCTATCGAATTTATACAGCCTGTGCTTCGAGATCGCGCGTTTCTGTATGTAGATAATTTTTCTGCTTAATATAAAAGTTAAATCTGTTTATAGTTATGATATTTGCATAAATATGCATATATACAAAAGAATTTGGATTATATTGAAATGATGAATACATGAATGTATAATATTTTCCTCTTATACTAAATTCCCTTATAATAAAAAAAAAAATTGTGAGATGTATACTCAGTATTATTTTATTTTTACTTAAGTGAAAATTGTTATTAAAATTGAAAATCACATTTTTTAATCCATGCTGTTGAATAATAATGAATTTTAAATTTAATGTTTATTTTAATAGATTAAATGTTTTTGTAATTTTTCAAAAATTTATATTTTAAGAATGAAAAGAGTAGATATATTTATAAAATTCACTAAATTTGATGAATTTTTTTTTTTATTAACAACTTAATTTTTAATAGTTATTATTGACACTTAAATTTATTACAAATATTTACTTATTTTTACAATACTATTTTAATTCTAATCATTTTGTGTATAATATATATTTTAAATTTTTACATTTTAGATTCTTTATTAAGATTCTTTTTAATCTCTCTTTCATATTGAACAAATTAAATTGTTTCGAATAATTAAATTATTGTTTCCATTTTTCCTATATTATTACGAAGATACCAGCATTTTTGCCAATATATATGAATAATATAAAAAAGAAAAAGATAAAAATGGAAATTACTTTTTCTGTTCTCTAATATGTGAAGTTTTTATCGTTTTATCAAGTATTTCAACTTGTTCCTGTTTACCAGATGTAATATTCCTTAAGATAACTTTGATGTAAAAAGAAAATACAGTAGTGGTTTTCCCTTTCATTTTTTCTCCACCGTTATAGAGGAAACCGTATAATTTGCACAGAAATAATGCTTTGTTCCCAGAGATATATATATATAAACGATCTCTCTAACGTTCTTCAATCTCTATGTCGATCGTTGTATCAAATGTTTTGCTCGTTACGGAATCAGATAAAAATAACGAAGCGAAGTGCATGGAAATTGCAGATCGATTCGTGACAAGAAGAATCAATTTTTTAATTTCAATTTTTAATTGTTTTGATTCATTTCAATCGATATTTTTATATGTACTTTTCTGAATTTAAAAAAATTATCGTATATGCAATGTTATTCTAATTCTTTGCATTTTAAATATTGTTTCGTATAATATTTGATCGGTGTTTTATTATCGATTTAATTTTAAAGATAAAAGATATATTGTTATTTCTTTCCTTTTCTTTAATAGAAGTTAAAATTAAGACAAAGCATATTATTTATATGTTTATAAAAAAAAAATATAATGTTTATAAGAAAAAAAACGAAAAATATTTTATTATTATAAAATTAAAATATTATTATACTGCAGATATTTATTTATACAATTTTTTGATATTTTATTTATATAAATTTTTATTTTGAATAATTATAAAAAATGGAACCATAATAGAAATTTATTCAATTTAATTAACTAAATATTATGATTATATTTTGGATACATTCTGCGTCATATACTTATATATTTTTTTTAATTTTCTTTTATAAATATATAAATATTAATATAAATATATAAATATTAATATAAATATATAAATATGGAAATTATAAATATCAACGTTTAATTTTATTCTTAAATCATAATACATTTGTACATAAATTTGCATTCGTTTGATCATTACATTCATGTAAATTAAATTCATCTGCAATCAATAATCAATTATTAATAATTAATTTGTTAATTACATTTGACAAATATCTATAGGAAAAGTTTGTCTATAGAGATACATAATTAACTAGTTATAAATAATGTTGCATCTACTATAAAGAAAAATATGACTTTCATTATTCTATTTGTTTGATATCATGATTATATGTTGTTATTAATGTATAATAATATACAGAATAATATATGATATATATAATTAACTGAAAGTTGCTAGTCAATATCGTACTGCTGTTAAGTAAACAATACAATAAATAAATATACTGATGTCAATCAATTGTCCATTAGTTATTGTAATACAAATAATTGTAATACAATAATCCTCATTTTTCTTTAAATATTGCTTTCTCTTTTTTTTTTAATTTTATTAGATTTATAAATAATAAAATAATAAAATTAACCCAAAAGAAAAACAAGAAAAAAAAGAAATGCACGTATATGTGAAACGCTTAAACCGTGATACATATCTTAATAACGTATCAAAAAGGCGGAGATACCGAGGAAACCTTGTCCTCTAATATGAATCATGGAAGCTTAGCTGTAGGCTGAGCGAGATCGTTCCATTGTGCGCGGTATGTAGTCTCAGTTCGCGGCGTACATAGTTGCGTCCACGTATCATTATGTGAAAACCTCGTGGAATTCAGGAACAATACGTCTCGGGTATGTATGCCGAGCATGCGAGAGGGAGAACGTTAGGTACAATAGAATTACTGGGCTACGCGATATTGTTAATAACCCCGCCGCTCGTTCACCCCGCCAGTATTTTCCATATCCTGTAGTTGCACATCGTTCCATGGTGTTTATCCATTCTCGGGATAAGGAGTGTGTTTGATTTTTTGTGAACCGCTTCGTCTATTATTTTACTAAGCTCCGTATCATTCGCTTGTTATTAGAAAAGCGTTCGCTCTTTCGTTCATTAACCATGCCAATTGTGTACCACACATGCACGATGGATGTTTGTAGTGAATATGGAAATTTTCGAACATTATCTTATCAGAGAGATGAATTAATTAGAATTATTAAGTAAATTACCTAATTCGAAAATATTGATTTTAATGGAAGTTTGTGTTTTTTTTTGATGATAAATATCTTTGATGATATTTGAAACATATTCTTTCGATATTCTGTATGTTTTGAATACGATTTTATTTGGAAATATTTTTTACAACAAGATCATAAAGCATTGAAATAAATGAATATATTAAAAATATATATGTATCAATATATAAGAGAGAAAATATAAATAGAATAGTATTCTTGTTGTGTGTTCTTTGTCTTTTATATATGTTATATATAATTCAAGTTGAAATATCTTTTAAAATAATAATTTTTTATTTTAAGTTTTATTTTAGTATTTCTTTTTATAAGCGATAATAATTTATATTGATTTATTAAAGAAAAATAAATTTTATTTTCATATGTCTTCTAAATATCTATGTGCAACAAAAATTAACAGTATCAAATTATTATCTTCTTTTATACAATTTTCGTAAAAAATACTTTTTATTAATTAATAAATTATAATTAAAGTAATTATATTGTATTTTTATATAACACAAAAATGATTACTTATCCTATTTTTATTGCATTTTTATTCCTTATTTTCCACAGCATTTTTTGTATTTTCTACAATATTTAAGGCAGAAAATATATTTAAGTATGATGAAAGATATTTAATTTAATTTTATTTGGGTGAAAATACACATATTATATTTATAATTGACTCTAATATTTACTCTATATTTACTTTTTCGACTAATTGTAATTATAGTAATCCTTGTCTGAATTTTTGATTTAATTTAAATTATACAATAAAATATATAAGGAAAAGAAAATATTATCAAGAATATTCGAATCAAAATAATTGAGAATATAAATCAGTATGATATATATCTTTCGATTTTTTAATAATGAATATCTTAAAAATTACAACGATTGAGAAATTCTATTTTATTTCTTTCTCTTTTTCTCTCTCTTTTTTTATATAGACAATATTACTGGTGTAACGATTGAAATTTATAATTTATAAATGTCATCTTTACTTTTTTTCAGCTTTTTACTCAATGTAATAGAGTATAAGGATTTTGGATAGATATATTCGAAATAAGGAAATGCTGAAATTTTTCAGCATAAAAAAATCAAATATGATTCATTTTATGTTCAAAAATTAATAGATTATAATACATAGATTAGTACGTAGTAAATGCTAAGCTAATTCTCAATTGGACTTATTTATGTCAAGATTAGGTTAAATTAAGATTAGGTTTACGATATCGATACTATCACTACAGTTTAAAACTTTATACAATGCTTCTTGTATCGTTGAGTATTTGATACATTCGGTGACAACACGTGCAACGTAATATCACGTTTAAGATATTCGAGAAACCATCGTCGAATTACGCTTGAATCTTGAGTTGCTCTTTATAAGCTTCCATTGGTAACCTAACCTCCAACCTTCCATCCAACTCGTTCATGACATTCGAGCAAGCTATTACGGCTATCTTGCTTCTGTAAAGAAGTCATCAAACTAACGTAAAATTTATGATTGTTTACACCAAATGTAAAATTTTCGTCATTGCATGTCGAAAACATGTCCATTTAAATAAAATATGTAACCATGTAACCACAAAATTCAAAGAACAAATTAAATTCCAATTAAAATTAATTTCTGAAATAACTACGATTCATTTTCTTGAAACAATAAATAACATAAAAAAATTCAAATAGAATGAATATATAATTCACAATTACGAATTGCCGCAATCATTCGATTGTTTTGAGAATTTTTTCAATACGATTTTTTTATGTGTTCAACACTTTCCTTTTTATTTATACTTAAAAAAAAAAACAATAAATCGTTAAATGAATGGGATCCAATAGACCTTTAATTTCAATAGGTTTGACGAATGGCCACGCCATGGATCTCGCGAGTTATTATACCCGCAAGGCCATTTTGATCAAAATCCAACAGCGAAACTGTAGCAGGCTCCCCCATACGGTCAAATCCCCAAGTAGAAGTAACCATCTGTAAAATTACCTACCGCCGAAGCTCGTTAGTTCTTTATAAATAAACCTCGCGTGTAGATTGTGAGCCCTGACACGCAAGCCAAGGGGAGAACGAAAAAAAGAGAGGAAAAATTATTACGGTATGTCATTATGTTACCCCGCAAAAAATAAACGAACGGATTATTAGAACGAATCGCATGATCATCCACGGTGTATTTTCTCCCTTGTGCAGTTCGCGGATATATGGTATATATATGTGTATACTTACTTCCTCTTCTAAGAAGATATTTAACGGTGCTTTTTTACTCGCGTGTATGCGGTTACATAGATTTTTTTTTGCAAAATAAAAAAAAATAAATCGATTATAAACTTGCGAATCGATTATTATTAACGTTTTTTGTTCGATCACGCTCGATGTCTGCCGCATTTTTAACGATGTTCGCAACGACGTTCGTTTTCGATAATATAATTTAAACATTATTATTAAATATTACATAAATATTACGTGAGATGATGTAAGAAGATAGATAATTATTTCTGATTTTTGGGAAGGAGATTATTGAATCATGTAAGTATAATATAATGATATAGTATAGTAATATAATATAATATATATAATATAATATAATATAGTATAATAAAATGTCCGATTATCCGAATTAATTGAGAAATACATTTTTTTCGCATAATCGGATAGGAAAAATTAAATTTATGAATATATTACGAAATTACTTATTAAACGATTTTAATTTTAATTTAATTTTAAAATATGGATATTTATTATGTAAAAGAGTACATATTTCTTAAGAGAATTGTAAACAATAAATTAATCATTTTTGTTATGAAAAATATAATATTTTCACATTTTAATAATTTGGAAATAAAATCGTCTTGTGTTTAAATAATCTGTATTGACAATCGATATTTGAATAATTGATTTATTATATATTTACATATAATAAATATTGTAACAATTAAAAAATCTTTTATTAAATTTTATTAAAAAAGAATTTTAATTTTTTAATATATTTTTATGTATAAAAGATAAATTTTCTATTCATATTGTGAATATGTAAACATACAAGTATGTATATATTTATAAGTATGTAAGAAAATTATTAAAATCGAATCACGATTTTTATTTGATGATTTATATTTTTATGATATTAATATTTGAATTTTATTTTTAAGTTTTTCATATATTTAAAAAAATTTTAAATTTAAAAAATTTTGCAGTATAATTTTTTTTTCATTGTTTCATTGTTAAACATATTATATCTGGTAATGACTCTATAAAAAATATTTAATATTTATCTCTCATCTTTATAATAGAGACTGTAATTGATCATCATTTTTGTTAAACATGTTTGCATTCAAGTTTTGTTTGCTTTGTCTTTTAAATTTATCGTATGACAACTAATCCATTATCTTCTGAAAGAAGATTAATTAGTTTTTACAATAATTGAATTATAAAACAAAAAAAAAAATTATTTTTTAATTAAATTAACTAAATTATTTCTACACAAAATAATATCTTAATTTACATATTATAATTTTTTTATGAAAGTAATTTAAATAAATTTTATTTAAAGTTTAAATAAAATTTAAAGTTTTTAATTTTCTTTATATATTATAATACTCTTTATATATTCAAATAATTCATTATTATATTTATTATGATAAGATAAATCTACTAAGATAAATATCAAATATCAAATAGTTTTTAAATGATTGTTCATGATAAATTTATTTTATATGAATATTTTCATATTTTCATAAAACATACTTTTATTTGAACTTCGAAATCAATATAAATTAATCAGATGTAAGACAAAATAATTTCTTGGAAATAGTTATTTCAATTAATGCATTAAAAATATACGATTCCATTTAAAAAAATATTCATGCATTTATTTACAAAAAAAATAATTTTTATCTGGAAACTATTTAATTTTTATTTGAATTTTTTTTTTCTACAATGAGTAATTAATAAATAATTTATATTTATAAATTGAGATTTAACATTCTCTATATAGATGAGTCATTGATATTGATTATTAGTATCAATTATAAGATATTAATAAAATACAAATTAGATATCAATTAGATATTATTAATATATATCAATTTTTGATAAATATTTTTTGTAATAAAAAATCTAGCTAATTCAATGTGAATATTCAGATATATAAGAAGAATATATATTAACAAAATTTTTTATTAATATCTGGGAAATTAATAAATAATCAAAACTAAAATTTTATATTTCGGGATTTTCCTCTATTACTTCTCCAAATTCCGATCGATCACTAAGATCTTTCGATATTTTATTCATAATAAAGCATTTAAAATAATTACATTATTAATATATAATTAATAATTAATTTATATCGATAATAGATTTTGAATTAATTATTTTAAATACAACAATAATAATATTTCACTAAATATAACTAAAAATTCGAAAATATTTAAATTTCGCGCCATTTTCATTTTTCTCAACTTCTTTTATCTGATTTATGAGAAGCAATTTCAGCAGAGAGAGACAAAGAGAGAGAGAGAAAGAACAGAAACTATCGATTTTCCATAAATCGTAGCCAAGCTCGAATTTTGTTGTCACATTAAAGGGCGAAAGAAACAGCTTGTACAGGCGCTGCAAACCTGTGGTATGCAACACACGACTCCGCCCTGACAGGAACAAAGCCTGTGTGCGCCGTCGTTCGCCTGCTACCGTGCCACGTTCTAGTTACAACTGACGTGGAAATCCTCGGTGGCCCGCTAAGTGGGACTCGACGCCGGAACGGGAAATTTGCAATGTCCCGTGTCCTGCTACCTCAAGATCTGACGTGCTAATATGTCGTTAATATCTCTGCGCTGCGTGCGTGACTGCCGGCTAGATTGATATTTTATCGTCGCTCGTTAACGTCAGTTAAACGAATTCGCAATCTTTCCTTGCTGACCAGATGGAACGACAGGATTGGATCGATCCGTATAGATAATTTGCACTTGCATATTCAGCGCTTTGCGACGTCGCTTATTCGTCACTTATCAACCGAGTCGTGCTGATGGGAATCTACATATGACGATTTTGTTATTTATTTTCGATCTATTATTCCTCTTTATAAGTAATTTTTACGTAGAGACTAGTAGATATTTTTATGATTTTAATTATAAAAGAATTTGTTTAAATTATTTTTTGCACATATCATTATGTCATTAATGAATTGATGTGTTTAAATAATGAAAAATGAAATTGATTATACATAAATATATATACATATGAGATGAAACTTATTGTATTTTGTAACATTTAAATAGGTAGAAACATTAGTAAATTATACATCAAAATGGTTACAAAATATTAGATGAGAAATATTAACAAAGATAATATTTATTTCTTTATAAGTTGATAATAAAGATTATTTTTTTCAGAATTTCTTCCAATCAAACCACTATCTTCTAATTATCTTTTTATTTTTCACTTCTTCGTAATATATAAAATTATTTTTATTTAAATTATTATTACATATTAGATATAATTATCTTTATTTAAATTATCTTTTTTTGTATTTACTTCATATTTTATTCTATTTTATATTAATCTCACACATTCTATTCTATTTTATATTAATAACATAGTATTTTATATTTTAAAAATTACAGTATTTTGATAATGAATTTCATATTCAGTTTACGCAAAAACTTTCTATCAAACGTAGTGTAAACGTAGCTTTCCAAATTCTATTTAAAAATAGTTAAGGATATTTCATGATTATTAAATATTTGAAAAATTTTTTCTTCTGGTAAAAGCTATGAGGTACATGAGTACTCAAGTAATTCAAAGACCCGATTCCAGCTACATACAGCGACGTGCTAATATGTCGTCTGCGATGATGACATACGCATATGGGGAACGCAAACGAACCGCTGCGAGGCTGAGTCCATCAACACTTACCGTTTCAATATGTCCCCGTGCATGAACGTGACTGGACTCGAACCTCAAGTAAGGGAAGATTGTATTCCGTATTTATTTCCTTTCACAAGACAATGAGTATACTCCTGAATAATTAATAACATTTCTGAAATTTCATAGCTCTAGTTACGAAAGTTTGATTATTAACGAATAGAATTACCTACGTTTATCATAAAACTTTCTATTGCAATTTATTGGATTTTTATTTGAAATTAGATTTTAAATTAAATTCTTTTCTGAAATTTAACTTATTCAATTATTATGATTTATATTAATATTACTAAATATTCATTATATTATAGTTGTAAAATCTGTTTTACATAATTATAATAATAATATATAAATTTAATAAGATTTTTCAGATGATTGATATCATATAAATATGACAATTGAAGAGGCTTAAAGTAATTGCATTTTTCTCTAACTTCAATAACAATTTATTGAAAAATGATCTAGAATGTAGAATGTTATCTTTAAATGAGTTATATTAGATAAAAATATGTTGTAACTATGAGGCTGTTATATATGTCAGAATATATGATACCATAACATAAATATAATTCATAAAAAAAATTAATCCTCAATTATGTATAAAAAAAAGATGTAAATTAATTAATTAAAACGATATCCAATTACGAATAAAAAACTAACCGAAAATTTATTTGCATAAATTTAAAAGTCTTCTTAATAGAATAATATTCTCATAAAAAGAAACTTCTCATAAAAAGATCCATTGAGAGATAGAATTTTATTTTAAAAATCAGACTTATCTTTTTCTTTAATTTCATTTGTTCCATTATATTCTTCATATTCAATATCTGAAAGTGTCAAGCTTATCCGTAAAATCAAATTAACTGCTCGATTATACCCGCAAATTATATCATAATTTATCCGCAAAGAAAGAATATACGTCGCTTGTTTTTCCAAAGATTGCACTCGAAGGGATAATATTCATCGATAAAAAAAAAATTCTCACAAATGTCTGGCAAAAATGAAAGATATCGATTCGTCGCGCAATATCTCGTATCAACTAAGCTCGTTAAATATCTTTTTTCTTTAATTCCTTCGATACATCGATCTTTTAAGTTCGCAAAACTAGGTCGTTCGTGGAGTACTGTACATCGATATATATATGTATATCTATATCGCTATAGATAGATTACGAATCGGGATTTGTCACGGTTATCTCTCCTTTGCGATATCCGCCGACAAATCTTACCCAAGCCACGAGGCACGGTATCAGGTTTAGCACCCAAGGGATCACGGATGTTTGTAACACGCGATTTCGATACGCACGTGTACGACTCGTGCCACCTCGAAGATACACATACCAGTTGTCATCTTTTAAGGTCATCGGCTGACAGAGACTCATCGTTGAGAGACGACGTTCCCCCGTTTCGGGGCGGGGAGGCGATTGGTTGTGTGAACGTGCTTGCACACCTTGGCGTTGCGATTTGACGGCTAAACAACATCGATTACTAGCGATAAATCGCACGTTGTCAGGCTTCTTTCATCTTGGAACGCAACCTCGATTTATGGCGGGCTTATATTCAGCTTCGTTAACGGTCCCGATCGAAACCTTCGCCGCGGGCATCGGATCGACACGACCACGCTTATAAAGTCAGTCTTTCCAGTTACTTTGTGCAACATATTGATACAGCCTTTGAGCAATTTTTCTACGCGTACGCGTACTCCACGCTGGGGAAAATTAATGATAAAATTTCTGTGATATATTCTGTATATATAGGATCTATCTGATTTTAATACGCGCAATTATGCATTATTAAAAAAAAAAAATATTTCGTACGAAAATCAAGGAAGACGCTTTGTTTGCTTAAATTAGATTTATCAAGAGTTTCTTTTTTTGAACTATATATTATTATTTAACAAAAATTGTAATCTATTCATAATGTATAGGAGATAAAAAAGTGTGGATATAAATATAGAAATCTTTTTTCTTAATATGTTCATTATTTAAAGAGAAATATTGATTATATTAATTTTATACAATATCAAAAGAGTTAAAAAAAAAAAATGTAAAAATATAATGAGGAAATATAATACTTATTAATCTTTCTTTTTAATATGGATGATCATTCTCGTTGAAGACATAATAAAAATTCTTCAAGAATTAATGACCATTAAGATTATACAATGTTACATAGAGAATGTCTCAATGATTTTGACATCATGTTTCAGATAAAAGTTGAATATCAAGACGAGCATATTTTATTAATTGCGTAAGATCATATAAAAGTCAACTTTTGAGGTCAACTGAAACTCTTAGCTATATATATTTCAATTTGAATTTGAAAAACAAAGTCTTGAAAAAAATCTTATTTTTATTTTTATTTTTATTTTTTTTTTTCATTAAGAAACCATCCTATGTTGGATGTAATAAAATTATTGACATGCACATATTCTCGACTCGAAAAATATAAAAAAAAGCATTTACCAGTAGACCAAATAACGGTTTTACAATGGCTATACAAGTTCAAACGATTTAGAAACAAAAACATATGTTTAAAAATTGATTTATGTCTACACTCACAAAACCCACTTTCCAATCAACTCAAATATCATTATTTTATATATGTACGAACATTTATCATGCATCCGTTATATCATATTATTCTTATAACATATATTTAAAATAACCGGTTGCACGTTACATTGTATATAATTTAATAACAACGCATTATTCTCGCTTCTCATATAAATATACTTAACGATAATATCCTGTTCATCCTTAATTTTCTTCAAACCAGCGTATTGTTATCTCGTTCAACACTTTCAACGGATCGATGTTTATATTGGAAAAAATTCCATTTATTACATTGGTGGTTTACTAGTGTTTTTTTTATATGCTTAATATAAGCAAAATCGAAGCAAGAAACCTTTGAGAAAGGTTGAGGATCCATGAAAAAAAACGAGAAGGGTTGTTCCGGTGCTTCTTCGTTGATAGTCAAGATGGGTCAATTTCCTGAATGGGTATTCCCGACATTACCCACAACTTGCTGGGAACCAAGCTGAAATGTTCTGAATTAAGGGCGGAAATCGCTTCGTGCCTTGTCCCTCTGTGTCATCTCTCTCTCTCTCTCTCTTTCTGTCTCTGTGTCGTTCTAATTCGTTCATACTAAAGAACCTCCATTGGATTCATGATCTTAGATTGAACCGTGGAATGGAATCAAAGTATCACATGTGTAATAACTTGTCCTGATTTTGTTGTTACATTTTCGGATTTTATTTTTTTACGGAGGAAAGCAACAAATTTGTAAAATTGTGCGCGATTGATTGCGGTAAAATGTTTCATAATATATCTCTTTGTAATTAACTCTTGAGTTCTGAAAAAAAAAGAAAGTTAGTGTTAAGGATAATTAAGAATAGATTTTGTGTTTTAAATTTATTAATTATTAAAAGAAGATTGTTTGGATAAGAGAATTATCTATATTTTGAGAAATTCAAAAATAAAATATTTATAAAAAATTGGATATAATACAATAATAATATAAAAACAGTTTTTATTATAAAAATTATATTCATTATATAAATTTTTTAATATACAAAGGAATGTATGCAAATAATTTTTAATTTTAAATTTTTTTTTAATTATAATGGATTTTTTAATATTACATAAATAATAATTTTATAGCACTTTTATCACTTTTTAATTCTTTAAATATTTTTGACTTCAATAGTTAACTTAGTTCGATAATAATAATAAGAAATATTTCTCAAATTAGTTTTAAAAAAAATAATATTAGAATTCGTAGTATTCTACTTTTTAGTATTTTACTTAAAATAACTGAAATGAACATTAAATTTAATATCTTTTGTGAGAAAAATGGTGTCAAAGTCCAGCCATTCAATTTCGAAAATGAGTATAAATTATATTTTTTTCATAATTTTTTTACCTTTTGAATTTTTCTAAATACACGCAAGTAAGTGAAACAGATAACAAATTGGATTTCAGATTTCAATTCTAGCGATAGATATTAAATATTATTTTTCATCTATACCATCCGTTCTATTATAATTATTATCTAAATTGCCTGTTTTAAATTTCTTGTGTAATTTCATTATACACAAGATTTGATTATAGCTTTTTAAGATTTTTATTTTTTTTTTTATGATTTTTGTGTCGGGAACAAATCCATTTCAAAAACGGATTCATTTGATGAGAGAACTGTATTGTAGCTTGCTACTTGTTAGTGCTAGGAATATGCGGGTAGCGTAACGGAAATTACAGCATTGAATCAAGAGGATGCGGACAGTTTGTAACTATATAAATAGAATATCGCGAATCCTATAGATTACTAAATGGGTTATTCGAAAATGTAATTGAATACGATTTCATATGTTAGCAGAAACAATAAGGCAATACTATCTCACTATTCCTACGATACGAGCAAGAAACGGATTATTTTCTGATGCTCGTAATATTCTTAGTCGCAAAAATGAAATTAGTATTAAAAAAAGTATTTTTTCTATTATAATTTAAAATAATATAATATTTTTTTTTAATTTTACAGGTATGTGTATGCTTATATTTGAAGATGATTAAATATACCGCAAATTTTAAGTAAGTAGAAATTTTATTTTAAATCTTTAAGTCTAAATTGAAAAATTAATAATAAATTATTAAATAAAAATTAAATAAATAATTAATAATAAAATCTATTTATTTATATCTGTATATTAATCTGTATATTTACATAATTATTTACATAATTATATATATATTAAACACATTACACATCCTTTTGGGATGGCCTCTTCGTGTTGGCAAAATCCTGTTATTGATTTGACAACAGTATACTGAAATAATTGTTATTTAATCATACAAGACAATAATATATCAGTGTTATATCCAGTTTTTTGTGTATAGCATTAACTTTTTGAAAATAATTATTTAATTTTGTGATGATAAATATAAATTTAATATATATATATATATATATAGATTAAATTTATTTGATAATAATTAATAAATATGTTACAATATATAAATGTATAAGCAACATGAAATATAGAATATTATAAAATAATATTATGAAATGAAAAATGAATATTATATTAATATTATATGAATATTATAAAATAATATTATATGAATATTATATTAATATTATGTGAATATTATAAAATAATACATATACAAATAATACAAATTCTTGCATATAAAATATTTTATCGTAAATTTATCAACAAATTATTAGGAAAAAAAAAAGATTGAAGAAGATTATGTTTCGTAGTTTTCAAAGATATTATATTTATCATGTAAAAAACCTTGAATTGAATTTGTTTTAATAGAAATTATTATTAAAAAATTAAAACTTGAAATTTATACATATTTTCCTGAAAAAATCTAATAATCGCTATTCACTAGACTATTATTCGCTAGATATTTATACATTTATAATGCAAAATTTATAAAATAATATGCAAAAACGTATCAAATATTATAAATATACTTTAATACACTGTGATATTTAAAGAACGAAGTAAATTTCTATTTAAGTTCCATTTCTTTAATCATGTTTAATGAAAATTTGATTTTGCAAAACATTATTACATAACATCTTCATCACAGATGTAGATGACACATGAAAAACATTCGAATTTATCGCTTTTTATCAACGTGTAGCCACTTATATGACTAAAACAATACAGGATGTTTCATCAGAACAGGAATATTACACGATTTTCCCTCGAATTTTCATTTTTATTCTTTCTTTCCTTTTTTTTTTTTTTTTTTCAAAAAAATTTGATTTTAGCCCGTTAGATCGTTTTATACAGATTCGCGAGTCCATGTTAAAGTTTTAAACTGGCGACATCAATGATACAGGCATTTTTCCGCTTTCTATTCCACTCGGTATGACATATTTTGCACGTATGTATAGAGAACATTTTCCGCTCCGGTAAATGCGGAAAGACAGAAAGGGAAAAATGTTTTGTCACGCTTACAATGCGGCCTACGATAATATTGCACGGCGCAGAAACAATTACTCGACGTTATCTATTGTTACTCGAACGTAGCAACATTCCTCATTTTGCGCATTCGTTTATGCAAATTAATTGGAGTTTCTTCTGTTGTGTCTTGAAGATATCGTGCGATAACACATGTTTGGAATTATTGCGATTTTAATTTTCTCCGATATATATCGTTTTACCAATTATCTGAATTTTATACGATAAATCTGTTTAAAAAGTAATAAATGTTTCGTATCTCCTAATTATTAGATTGTTGTGTTTGATTTTGCAAAGTCATTCAGAGTTTGAAAATGTTTTTGATTAATATAATTCTGATAAATGGTATTTAATATTCATATTAAAATGATAAATAATTTTTTATATTTGTTGAACTTTGAAACTAATCTAATGTGAGATTTTATCGATATTTTAAAAATACTATAATTTTTTAAATAATATATCCTATAATATGGTCCTATAATATATTAGATATAGAGTAATCGATTTGTGATTTGCAATGAAAAAAAATTTTAACTTTGTATTATTATTAAGAATACAATGAGAAAACAAAGATAATAATCGAAAAGAAATATTTGACCTTCGGAAGTATTAGAAAAAATTAATCTTTATTCACAAAGAAATAAACATCTTTGAAAATATTTCCTATTTAATATTTTATAATGTTTTTATATCTAGTTTTTATTTTTATGTTGGCATTGAAATTATTAATTATATTATTTTTTCACTGTTTTTCTCTTTGATGAAAAAAAAAAAGATTACTTCCATTTCTTGTATTATCAGATATATCAGATTGATTTATATTTATATGATAGAATTTTAGATTTTAAAGTTAATTTTTATTTTTGAATTTGAACGAATTTCCTATATTATTATGTTTTGTATTATTTCAAAAATATTTTTTTTTCTTTTTTAATAATTCAAAAATTTAAATTTTATGACAATATGATAACAACATTCATAGTTTTCGAAAAGATTACCGATCATTGACATGAAACAAAAAAATATTATATACAATTATAAATATTCGTATACATAATCTAATCTAATCTAACCTATATAAATCTATATATAACCTAATATATAAAAAAAAATATATAAAAAACCTATATATAAAAAATTTTTGATTCTCACTTTAGACAAAGTATTTGTTTAATTTAATTCAAGTTTATTAAGTTGTTTTGCAATCATAACTCGATTGATTTTAATTATTTCTAATCGAGTTAAACTTCTTAGATTTCAAGTATTCCTTGAAATCTTACACGTGCATTCAACACAGTTTAAATACGTAATATTATTCGAAGTTTATCTTTGAGATAATTTATAGATATTCTTGATAGATTCGAAATAATCTAGAAATAATATAGAATCAATGTTATTTAATTTATCGTATATATTATTGTAGCAAGTGGACATTGATCAAAGATCGAGGGCATCAAGAATACACTCGTTTCGATCCTATCTTAAAAGATGTTCTTATATATTTGGAGAGGCAGTAATTGATGGTTACCAAAGATTCAGGTCGATACATCTGTACGGTTTTAAGAATCTTGCATAATTACGATCAAAGATTACAGAGTTCTTTTGACGTTATTACAAGCTCAGATTTGTTGTATTCTTTTTATGAATGTCAAAAGGTGAAGCACGATAAGGAAGCGACTCATCGTACCGATTCGTGATAAGTCATGAATTTCATTCTTTTGAAACTTGGAGACAAACGTTTAGATGATTGAGCAATCTCTACTTTATTCTTCGTGATATTTATTGTTTTATATCCATTTTATATTTTCATCGTGATTTAAAAAACTTGAAATTGAAATCGTTCAATTATCTTTTATGTAACTAACCTATGTATATAATCTTTAAATTTTATGTTTCTTATTACACGTTTTTAAAATTTAACAAAGAAGAGATTATTACGTTGCGATTTAAAGCTTGAAACGAAAAAAAAATTGTCTAATTATTTTTTATATAATATTTTTTTTTTATGAATTAAAAGGAGAAAAAAATATATAAGTTAATGCTATTAAAAATATTAATGGAAGTGTAGACATACAAAATATCTATTTTATCTAGATATCTTCTTTAGAATTAAACAAAGTATAAAAATATTTAAACAAAAATTGTTTGATATAAAGAAATATAAATATTCTTTTTCGATGAAAGATTCTGAGAAATTTCAAGTTTAAATTATATTTTTTTTTTACAAATAATATATTGATGTATATATTTATATTTATTATATTATTATTTATTTATATTTCTTTTATATATAATATGATAATTAAATTCACGAAGCTATGATAAATTTATAAAATCGTCATATCTATTTATTTCTGCTTAAATATTGACTATTATTTTTTAAAAATATTTTTATTTAGAAATCTCGTGATAATAAACATGTAAATACTCACATGTAATGAAGTTTACCAATTTTCTACGAAATTTCAGTTTCGTCTAAGTTTTCAAAGAATCGAAAATGATTATCGTGTAGTAAACATATTTTTCGTTTCACACGTCACACGCGTGTGCGTCAATATACAATCGCCATCTCTCAACTGTTTGTGTAAACATGGTTATAACAGATAAACAAATATCATCACACTTAGCATTCATTCACAGAGAGTGAAAAACACAAAATACAAAATAATTCCTGATCGACCGAAATTACAATGATTAAAATTAATTTCTCTTTAAATATATATATAGGAAAAATGCAAGAAAGTTATACAAAAATCTTAAAAAAGATTCCTTTTAAATTCATAAGAAAATAGATTTTCAATAAGCTTACCCATACATATATATATGACTATTGCCAGTCGTCCTTAATTGATGATTGTATATATTATCACAGATTCATGTGTATAAGAAGAATTCATTTGATATAGTATCAAAAGTTTTTTTACTAATAACTCGAAAACTAAAGTTGACTGTCGATCATATTTAAAGGAGAAAGTTGTTCAAAATGAAGCCCTTTTCAAGCTCATTAAAATCATATCGTGAGTTAATCATACCAAACTATATCCTTTTTATAAAAACTTTTTTATCAAAAAACTTTTTGAATGAACATTTTTTATACTTTTTTTTTTTAAACTTTTAATCTTTCTTGAAATATTGTTGCGTATATATAAAACAGATACACTTTATGTATACAAAAATGTAATAAAAATACTGTTAATCTCATAGATTTTAATAAAATATGACATGATTCAACATATAGAATGGAAGGAAAAAAAACTTCAAACATAAAATTTTAGTTGTGAATATTTATTAGTTTCAAAGATATTAATAAAAATTTTTCATATTATATGTTGAATATTGTCTGTGACCACTGCTTATCTATTGTTTGTATAATACAAACATTACTGAAAATACACAAATGAATTAATATCATATTCGTAAAAAGCTTAGATATTCGAAGAAAAATAAAATAACTCTTGAACGCTTGAATTTATAAAATTATGACGAATTAATTTCATTAAATTATATTGAATTAATGTTTTTGTATAAATAACATATAAACAATGATCAAATACACTATCACAGAAAAATTTTCATTAATATCAAAAATTAAATACGTTCTTAACTAAAATTTTATATTTGGAGTTTCACTCCTCTCTTCTCTACCTCCTCGAAAATTCTATTCAATATAATGATTGGATCGTACCATAATTGGATCGAAAATGC
>NW_006263516.1:488948-496655 GCF_000469605.1 Apis dorsata | reverse complement strand
AAAAAAAAAAAACAAAAAACACGATATCGGAAAAATATTGTGCACATCTTCTTAATCTTGGTGAATCATACTTACCGTGACGATTAACATGTCACGAACGTGGCGAAGATAAGCGTAATAAATATAATCTGAACAGTTCTCCATAAATACCGAATTAGAAAATCCGTTTCGCGCTATTGGTCGATTTTATTATCGCGACCCATTTTTCATATTACACTCTTCAAGTGTGCAGATCAAACAAACGAGTATTCGCAACGGTGATAAATCCCTCGAGCAAAAGCATAGAATTGATAACGAAATTACGTTTCGGCCGTATTGCCACGATTATAAAATAATCACAACGCCACGACGTACGAAATTGATTATTCAGCGATGTACAGGGGAACTAGGTCAGAAATTACACCCCATTAACGTCGCGGCCGTTAAACTGGATCTTCAATCCGGCGGCGTTCAAAGTGCAGCATGGAAGATCGACTGCTAACGAGAATGTCCCGAGGATCCTCTCCAACGGACTGTCCCCCCGGGAAACATTGTTTCCCGCCAAGTTTCTCCGCCGACCGGTCCACCTTCGATTCCATTGCGTTGCCTCTCTTTCTGCCCACGTATAAATCAGCGAAACCCGATAGAGCAATCGAGGACGATAATCGCGCTTGTCCGTGGTCTGCTCCCAGTGATGGACCGTGATGCTTATCGAGAAATAACGATTCTTGGTGAGAAAGAAATTGCGAGAAAATATGATTTTTTTGTTTTGAATCTTTTATGTTAAGTGGAGAAAAATAGCCAAATATGGGATATAGTCATGGATCAATTTCAATAAGTAAAATTGTTCAGTCATGTATATTAATTCATGTATTTCTTATGTTTTAAACAAACTATGTCGATATTGAAGGAAGATAAATCAAATATGAAATAGAAATTCAAATATGGAATACTGATAGTAGATATAATATTTTAATAATAGTAAAAAAGAAACAAATAAAAAATTATTTTCTTTATTTCTTTATTTGTTGTTATAGCAGTTTGTTTATTTTTGATATCATTGTTTACTTTTAATATAAAGTTAAATAAAAATTTAATTAAAAAACGGTAATTTTTGTAAAAAAATAAAAAATATTTTTTCTTTTATTAATCAAACTATTTTTGTTATAATATATCATTTTTCAAAAATAATATAACTACTTGCAATAATATCCAATAATACTCACTGTTCATTAAGCTTTGAATTAGCATGCTATGTGTTTAAAAGTTTACACATTATTTCTATGGCTTCTGTTATTCTTTCTTTATTCTATTTCGTTGATGCTTCATTACATCGAAAAAGAGCATAAATAATAAATAAAAAAAATGTAAGAAAAAAATATAATTTCAATATTCTATAAAAAATATTGCTATTTTTCTTTATAGTTTCTTTGAGAACAATTATAAAATGGATTCTTAATTTTGATAATTATGTTGTAATGTTACAATTGCTTTTAATTAAATTTCGATTAATTTATAATATTTTAGATGCGTTGTTTATGAGATGCCTTTTGATTTTCGAGAAGAAAAAGAAATTGTATAGATTTAACCAAGGAAAAATTGCATAACGCTGCTCATTATTTCATTATTTTATTTCTGCGTAATAGTACACACTCTCATAAAACTCGTTATCAAATCATTTGTAATGTTATTCCAATCGAATTGAAATTAATACTTGAATAGAGTAAAGATATAAATATTTTAAATAACAAAATGGCGTTTGTATAATGTTAGATGTCAAGAACCAGGATCTCATTATTTTTTACATCTTCTATGCATTTACTAAATCCTTTAATATCAAACAAAGAATATGACTACGTATGTAAAATTTAGATATTGCATTGCGTTAGTCACAAGAAACATTGAAAATCATTTACTAAATATTCAATTTTGAATATAATTTCGATTTTGACGTCACAATATATCGATTTTAATTCATTTCTTCATTTATTCAAATTATGGAATATTCCATTCTTCGTACAATTTATTTATCAATTCTTATTTTATTTCGCATCATGAATTTTCAAATAATTATTCTTATTACTGAATACTGAGTTGTTTAAAAATAAAAAAAAAAGGTTGATATCGCTCTCTAGTCTATGGAAACAGCGATGTTGCTTGATGCACGAACACATGAAAGGGTGGACGAAAGCCAGGAGGCGAATCGTGGCAGAGTGTTGTTGCCTGGAGTCCTTCTGCTCTCGAGGCCATTCCATAATTGAGCGGTTTGCATCTCGGTCGACGGCGGGTAGCGGACTTTGAATTGGCCGTGAGCATCCAGCATACAACGGAGAAGCGTGGCTAAAAATGGGAAAGATGATGCTATATAACCACTGCCGTTTGTAAATGAACTATGTTCGTTTCGTAGGAAATGCAAAGTGTATTTAAAAATATAAGAATTTGATTTTTTAATGTTTGCGAGTAATTATTTTTATGTTTAAATTTAATAATAAATTGAATTGTTATTTTCTTGATAAAATATATTGCAAAATTCTTAAAGATTTTCATTTTCATTATCATCAACCGGAATCTAAAGCATCTAAAGAATCTATTTGACAAAATGATAAGATTTAGGTATTAATATTTTTAAGAATAATGCAATATTTTATTGCTTTTCTTATTGTTATTTGATATGTCTACAGACTGTAACTTTTTTAGTTAATATTTTTAATAAAATTTATTTTTATTTTATCGTTATTTAACATCAAAGTAATATATTGACAAAATGTCCCCACTGTTTAAGAATATAAAAAGTTTTATTTTATATTTTTTTGTAATTACCTTCTTTGAATAGTACTGTTCTTCTAGAGTACCTCTTGTTAATATTCATTATTCATTTTCACGTTTTTTACAAAAACAATTCTTCTTCTTTCTGTGAATGTGTTTATGTCTTTGAAGCAATTAAAAAAAGACATTTTGCATAAATATCAAAAAGTTTGTCTTGCAAAATCTTTTCAATACCAAGGTACTTAAAGATATAATCTTTAGTTATAAAACTTTAGCTTAAAAACAATACGTCGTTACAAGTAGTTATAATTTGCATTTTATTATTTGCTTTCTAAAATAATAAAATTTTCTCGCGAATAATATTAAAATTTAAGTAAAATTATATTGAAAACATATACATAAAGATCACGATGAGAAATATGAATAAATGAACGTATCATATAACTTTATATTTTAATATTTAATAACATATAATTATATTTCGTTATTTATTTATTACATTTATATTTATAATTTATATATTTTATCTTACAGTAAGATCAAATTAATATTTGGTTACATACAAAAAAATATACGTTTATTATTGACGTTAAAATAATGATTTGCAAGGAACCAATTCTCTAATGAGATTTCCTAATAATTCGAATAAATCGGTATTCGCGTGATGCAAGAGCAAGATCTGCGGAAAAATAGCTCTTATTAGATTGCTCAACTATTACGAAGAATGCCGGTGATTACATAAACGAATCTACACTATTCTGTGCTTGGATGTACTGTGGAAAATAGATTAAACCCGGTTACATTTATTCCATACTTATCCGTTCGTGACATTTATTACCTTACAGTAATACAAATAATTACTTTCAAAATGAACACAAATATTTATGGGCGGCAATGCGTGTGTGTTTGCTCGTAGATAATTATTGTTGAGTCCATAAATTATTACGTATATACGTGCCGATTAACTAGCGCATGTTCTACGTTACACGAAGATTTAAAGTCAATTGTTCTATCTTCTCGTTTAAGTATATTATAATTAACCTTATTAGAAAAGTAGTGGTATCTACCAGAGGGAATCAAGGATCTGAAGTTACGATACTTTCTGCTTGTATATTTTCACGGAACAACGCGATAAATTAATGTAGTGTAAAATTTTTTTTTTTTTTTAGTAGTTGTTTCCCTTTTCTTTTTTAATATGACAGGAAATGTGCATTAAATGCATTGATTATAATAATAAAATATAATTGTTATAATATATAATATATATAATATTGTATTATAATATTAATTAATATTATAGTTGTTTAATTAATGTTGTGTAATATTAATTAATATTATAGTTGTTTAATTAATATTGTGTAATATTAATTAATATTACATAATTAATATTAATATAGTTTTTTTTAAATACTATTACAATTAAAACTATTATAATTAATTACAACTAATTACTAGTACAAGGTGTTTCGTGTAATTGAATAATCATAATTTTAAAATGATTTTAAAATTAGAAATAGAAATGTTTCAAAGATTTTAAGGTTATCTTTTTTTTTTTTTAGGTAGAATTATATAATTTTTTATATGAAACGCTAATGAAAATTTTGATTACTTTTATTTTTTTATGAAAAAAGCAAGAAGATACTTATGTTGAAAATTGATTAAAATTATATTTCAATTTGTAATATCTCTTATACGAAAGAACAAGATAATATAAAGTATATTGATTAAAAAGAATATTCATTTGTCTTTTCTTTTATCTCTCATATGCTATTATTTATAAACTTAAAACTAAAATATCATTTAAATTATTATATTTTCAATATAAACACATAAGCAATTTCCATATCAAATATATGAATTATGTGATACATCAAAATATATCATAAAACAGATAGAACATAGAAAACTAATTAATTTTATTTTAGCTTAATTATTAAATACTTAATTAATGATAAAACTCCATACGAATGATTATTCTTCAAATAAACTTAATCTATTCTCAATATAAACTTTCAATAAATTTAAAATAAATGCAAACATTTTGTGCTCCTTATTCTTTTCTTTATCATTTTTTATTTAGAATATTTTTAAATGTCAAAAATATATCGTTCTGACATGTTGTTAAAATTCACCTATAAATTGTCGTAGATTAAACTATGACATTTTAAATTATATTTTTCCAATTAAAAAGAAAATGGTTATTTCAAATTTATAAAAGGATATTTTCGAACGTGACAACATAATGGCTTGAGAATGCTTTATTAATATTCTTCATAAATTATTACATTTTAACATGCATGTGATATAAATGTATTATTCACTCACAGTAACACAATTAAAAAAATTGCAATCCTTTATTATTGACACACAGAGAAATGACCATTTTTACTTTTATATTTTAATTGAATTCTGCGAGTAAGCTGTTAAATTCTGATTTTGACAACTTAACATATTGATATTTAAGCTAAAGACACGATTATTCGGTTTAATATTCGAATTAAAAATATAATATTTTAGAACCGAAAATAGAATTTTTTTTTTTTTGATATTAAATCAAAAGATACGATTAAATAATTCCATTGTATTAGTATACGATAGATAAAAATTTTCGTGTTTATACACAATGTCTACGCGACATTTACGAGTTGGTAGATACAAGGATGTGCGAAGAAGACGTTTAATCAAGACGATAATTTATTGCGCCAATTACAGAATTGTTGAAACTGTTGCCCTCGCTCCTGTATGCAAATCTGCGCACGTCTGATTGCGAATTCATGTACCGTACATTTGCCATTTAGTTTGTTATACTATAACTTTTCCTGAATGAATATAGAGGGAATAGAAATGAGGCATTATAAATGGCTCTTATTTTTCTTTTTTTTTTAAATTAGGAATTTTATTTCGAAATAAAAATAAAAAAGAAAATGTTATATGAAATTTCTATTAGCGCATTATTTATTCTGCATATAACACGAATATCTCTGATTTTAATTCGTGAACGCTCTGTAGAATTAAACATTTTAGACGATTTTCATAAATTAAATTAAAAAGAAAAAAACATCATTCGTATTTCGAATGTATTCAAATATTTACTTATGTATTCAATACTTATCTATAATTTTATTAACAAAATACACAAATATAATAAATTCTTTCAATTTTTATTTGTGGATTATGTTGCACTCTACTTTTAAGCTAGAAAAATTGGAAACATTCTGTATAAAAATTGATAGACGAAATTTGTAGAAGGGAAAGGTTTGATAATATAAATTGAGAGAACACGAGAGAAAAAATAAATGTTTGAAATAAGACGAGAGATGTTTGATTTATTGGCATGATTAATTTCAATATTTTGTTTAAACATTTTAAATTTTATTTAGTTAATGGTTTCATAATGATCAATTATTTATCTCATCACGGTATTACTTAATAAACGAGTAAAATGGATGTTTATGTAATTACATATGTAAATACATGTTACCCTGAACTGAATTAAATCGTTTGTTCTCTTAACGCCATAATATGCATTCATTACGATATAATATGCTTACTCAAAAATGAGTAATTATGAGATCTAACCCAGTATAATGTTGAATACAGAACTGTTTATTACGTAAAATGATTAAAGATTGACATGCATTACCGCTCGTGAATATGCAGAATGTATACATTTACGCGTCTTTGTGTTGCGCGCACATATTTGCATATATGTATAATTAGACCGTTTATTATGGTGTTAACCCATTTCTTTTCGTGTTCGAATATTTAAGAATTTGCATTGACTCAAAAATATCAATAAATTCGTTATACAAGTTTTTTCTTTATGAAAATTAATTATTTTTTAATCCAGCTTAAAAGAAACAAGATACTGTTTATTTTAAATAATATTTACATTTACATATTGATAACAAATTTGTATATTTTTTTCTTAAATTAGATTGTACATATTCTATAATTTTTTTTTTATTTTACAAGTATATATTTAAATTCTAAACTTCGAATGATTTTCAAAATCATTTTCTAATAAATTTTTATAAATAAAAAATTCACAAAATTGAATGAAAATTATATATTTTCTCAATTTTTTCTAAAAATAGATATAACATCATTAATAATCGATCCAATCAATTTACAAAATGTTAATGTATTCATAAGACATTTTGGAAATCATTTCTAAAGGTTAAAAGTTGATATCCGAAAATGTGGATTGAGCCTTGTTTATTAAATTTAGAAGCAATTTAACTTTTCGTCCGACGAAATAAGAGGGAAATAGAACAGACAACCTTATATAAAAATTTAAATCCCAGAACTTAGTACGATAAATAATCCTTAATCCACCAATTTTTTGTATACCAACTCTATTTCAGCCTCTGCAACCTTTCAAAGATATTCCACGAATATATATCAACATCCCAATCATGTATTTCTATACGATTCCATGAATACGAACACTTAGATTAGGAGAGGAGAATGTACAAAGCGGCGGGAGAAAGGAGGCAAACGTTGGCGTTGAGGGAACGGGATGAAACGAGTTAATGAAAGGAGAACGCACGAGTGCAAGTGAGAAACGCGGATAAGCTGAGAGAGGTGAGGCAGACATTGATTGAACTAGGAGCACTTGCCCCCGCATACCAAGATAATGCCACTAAATTATAGGATGCCATACCATAAAATGCTTGACGTATCGCAATTAAAGGTAAATTCGAATAAGTTAACCGGCACGGCCGTGGCCCTAAGTATTCTCGTTCCGCTCTATCGTCGGTGAAATCGCGATAAACTTAGAAGTCCCTGACCAACGCTATTTAAGCTCCGCTTCCGATCCTATCACGGTTAGGTGCCAATGAGCAGGTGTGCACGAGACACGCCTCGATCTTCGTGTTTCACCTTTCCACTGTAACTGTGGACCACGCATTTGTTTGACTTTATTACGAAATTACTTACACCAACATTGCTTTGCTCTCG
>NW_006263516.1:474638-488730 GCF_000469605.1 Apis dorsata | reverse complement strand
TATATATATATATATATATATATATATATGAAACGAGACACGGGTTAATCCGTGCAATTATTGCTTATCGATAATGATGTTCCGGTTTGGCGCCTGTGCATTCGTTGCAGAAGATGCGAAAAATTTGAAACGAGTTAAGATAAATGATGGAAAATTGAAATATTTCCATGAGCAAGTATGTTGTTTAAAAATGATATTTTATTTAATGTCTGGATGTTAATATTGTGAATCGATCGATCAATGTGAATCTGTGTAATTATAATTAATGATTTGATGGGTATGGATTTGTTATAGATATATTTAAAAATAATATATTTATTTAATGTCTAGATCATTTAAATTTATTATTTCTACTTGGTTTCTCAATGTAAGTGAAATATTTATTTTTATTTTACTTTTTTCTTCTTTTATTTCTTAGATATTGAAGATACATTTTTTTATATGTTGAAATATAAATACGACTTCGGTATGTTATAATAATGTTAAAATTCAAAATTGTTCATTCGAATATATATTTGATATATTTGAAATATTATTTTCTTATATTTTAATGAAATTTTCAAAATAATATTATTTATTATTTGAAAATAATATTTATATAAATTCGTATTGATGAATATAATTAAAATACAATTTCTTTGAATAAATACGATTGATCGAAATTAAAATGAAGATAATTATAAAAATAGAAATTAATTTAAAACATAATATTCAATATAAAAAACGTATAATTTTAATAATCCTCGATATTTATAAAAATACTTCAAGAAAAAAAATTCTAAAAAATTAATTATTTTTTAATTTCTTAGATTCACTCTCTTAAATAAACAAATATTAAATTAATTAAAAATTCTAGTTTTTAAATATTTTTAAAAAATATAATTAACGAATATTTTTTTTTACAATTAGAAAAAAAATGAAAAAAAGAAATTGTATACAAAATATAAAGATACGTAACATCATTTTTCTCATTTTATATTTTATTTTTAATCTAATTTTACTCGCTATAATTACGTATAATTGAACCATTGTGCGCGTCACATTGATTTCAGATTACTTTCACGTATACTATGCGCTTATTCGTATCTCTTTGTGCACACTCGACTATTATGTTTTGATTGCGCCAAATTACAGAACGAACCATTACGTGTACGTATATGGTTTCCGAGTAAATCTCGCACAATATAATTATCGATATTTACGATATTCTTTTTACACCGTTTCGTCTAAAAATATTGTAATTACATTTTCATTTGTTTGTATCTGTGAAAATGCAAACATTTTAAATTATGAATTTAAAAAATGAANATATATATATATATATAAAGAATAATTTCGTATAAATAACAAAAATAAACGAAATTTATTTCAATAATATGAATTTATTCTTGGATTTTAGCATTTTAATTGGTACGATTTTGATATCGATTTATTGTTACAATTTATGTGGAAAAAAAAAATATAGATAAAACTTTTTATAAGCTGAAAGATATGTCTTCGATATATTTGTATATTTACTTCTATCCTTGTTCTATATACTATAACGTTCAGTGCTTGTTTATTTCAATATAACTATTCACACGCGAAAATGTAATAAAATATAAAAATTTATGATTAATCTCAACATGTTATGTTAAAAAATATTGATGATTCGTCGTATAATCATTTCCTGCGACAGATTTTATATATATATATGTTTTTAATTTCCATTTTTAATTCACACTTTTAAAAATGAAATATCATATGTATTTTATTTTATTTTATCAGAAATGTATTTTTATCTTCAAATGATAATAAAGGGGGATAAGAGTTGTAACATATTTGATTGTATTGTAAAAAAGATTCAAAGTAGGTTGACAAACACTATTATAAAAGTTCAACGAAGAAAAAGTTTCATAAACGTTCATAAATGGTCTTGAGTGGAAGACCAACGTGTCATAGGTCAATGAATTTGTCTCGGAATGGCCTACATGCCTAGCTAAACGATAATACTTATAATGTATTTTTATAACAGAGCTTCCTTTGAAATCTCGAAGACATTTCTAACTTCTTAAAATTAGATAAAACTTTTGTATTGAAACAAAGTGAATTTTATTTGAAATATTTTTCGAATAATTTGGGAGATAATTCTATAAGAAGATTCAAGTAATCTTATATATTTAAAAATAAAATGAAATATAATACAACGATATACAATGATGAAATATAAAACTGAAATATAAAAATATAAATGAAAAATTGAAATGTAAAAATATAAATTTTTGGAAATATACATGGATATTAAGTTGAAAAAAGAATTTTCAAAAAATTTTACATACATTCATGTTTAATTTAATTTCATAAAATCTACTTTCTTAATTAAATATTATTTTATATATCAATATATACATTATGGAATTATTATTCTCTTATTGAAAACTTAGCTATATATTGTAATTAATTTTTAAATATAATATATCCAATGCAGTATCAAAAATCGAAAGGAATCCACAATATCAGATATCGATACGAAAAATCCAAAAAATCCAAAATACATATTAACGACGATACATATATTAAAACATATGCAAAAAGAAAGTTGAAGTATGTAGAAAATTATTTTTTATCTTTCATATTTTTTGGAAAAATTCATAACGCCTTAATCGCTATTGAATATAAAATTTTCATGGCATACATTCACAAATAAAATTACAGTATACAATTAACATTGTAGTATCAATTAACATTGAAAAAATTACGAATTTTATTGTTTTAATTATTAAACTAATCTGTATATTGCAATTTTTTTAAAGAAAGAATTCTCTGGAGAAAAAAATTCTTTTTCTAGATTATTGCAATCAGTACAAAGTACAATGCAATATTATCCATTTTTTGAAAAAAATGTCGTAATATTATTATAGCTATTTCAATTTAAATAACAAGAATATGTCTAATGATAATGAAATAATGTCTAAAAATATGTACAATTTTAAAACTTTATTATAAAATAATATTTGTGCAAAATTATATTATCTTATAATACGTAATATAATTTATTGAATCATTATTTAAATAATAAAAAATTTATATTGTAATTTATATCTATGATAATTTAGACACATAATATATTAAAAATTAAAGAAACATCTATTTTTTGTGAAATGAATGACAAAATATTATATTAGCTGTGAAATAATGAAAAAATTAATAGCCAGATTAATTAAGACTAATATAAACAATTATGAATAGAGAATAAAATATTAAAATCTTTAATTAATTATGAAAGAATAGTAATTTTTCGATTATTATTTTTCCATTTCAAAAGAAGTTTTGAAATTAAGTATAATTACTAAAACTTTCATTTTGTATATTTTTGCATAAATAAAGAATTTTTATTTTCTCAAAAGTAAAAGGAAGATATATTTTGATAGATCGTGGCAAACATTTATTTTAAAGAATATATTGATATGAAATATCAATATATTCGTATATTGATTTGAAATTAAAATTCCATTGGACCCCCCTTTTTGATTTTATTTGATTTTATCATTAATTAATTATTAATTACCATTAATTATTTGATTTTAATCTTTAAATCTTTAATACATTAATGTTAAGTATATTAACATTTTTAAAAGATCGATTATGGTTAAAACAAATATTAAAATTACAAATATTGAAATTTATTATAAAACATAATTATTTAATTTAATTTACAAATATTGAAATTTATTATAAAACATAATTATTTAATTTAATTTGTAATGAAACAGACTCCATCTTTGTCATACTACCATTTCTCTGTCATACCCATTCTGTTTCTCTTCATCTAATACAAATTTAAAGTTATTTATAACTCAAGATTTTTTTCATGCTTTTTGTATTCATGCAATTTTTATATTCATTTTAATTTCTAATCCATTAAAGATGTCCTCAAAGTGCATTAACATAATAAATAATTTCAACCCCTATCTTATATACCCAGTCCAGATAAAATGAGCCCCAAATTTACATTATCTCCGAACGAAGTATTCATAAATTTTCGAAAAACTCGTTCAATGATACTACACGACGAACTTGTGTGAAACTGGTATGCCACACAGATGAGGACACACAAACGTGGACCGGTCATGACCGATAGGAGTGGCTGCATCTTCTCTCGTACCTTTCTCGTTTCATCCCATCGATCGCTGGCTTGACACATTTAGACCAGAATTCATCTTTAGACTAGAATATATACTTTTTCGTCAACATTGATGCGTTTAATGGAGCATTAATCATACATGTACTAATTACAGAGAGCAGGGAAGAACAAAATTGAGAAAAACATGTGTCGATTTCATACGTTACGTTTATCGAATTGATCGATCTCGAGAGAAAATTTTCCATTTATTGTATTTCAATCATTACGAACAATTCTTAATTTTCCTCGTCTTAATTTTTCTCGGAAGATTTCAACATCATTAACCGTGGCGAATCTGGTTTTTACTCTCGATTGATCTCACAGTCGATCGGTTTTATAAACATTGCATGTGATGCACATTGATTAATAAATATCTGGAGAATCATCTTGATCGAGAAATATTATTATATGTTGCTTAAAAGTATTACATATATTGGTCATTTTTTGCGCGGATTTTTCTTCGTTCGAGGAATGTAAAGTTTGCTGGTTATTTTTCATCGATATTAAGACATTCCGTTCCCCTCTCCCCCTCCCCCTCTCAACTTTTCAATTTTTTCGTTAATTTTAATTAATCTGAATTCTTTTATAAAATTAATAATTAATGAGTTCTATAAGTCGATTAAATTATGGATTGTTCTTTTAGAATTACATGCACGATTTGATGACTCGTACATAAACAGAGGTTGATTCTTTCGATGATGTTAAAAGTCACGAATATTTTTCAAATATCTAAGTCAAAATCAATTTTGAAAAAAAAAAGAATATTTGGTTATATTTCCAATGGCAAGTGGAATCGACATGTTATAATATCAAGCTGTCAAAACTATCGAAATTATTTGAACTGGTATCGAATATTTAATGATTATATAAAAATCGAAAAGAATCGAAGAAATTGTACTTGTATTATACATAAACGCGAGATAAGATGAAAATATTAACTGATATTTTCAAAATAGTAACAAATTATTCGAACAAATATCATTTACCTTGCCTTCACTGAGTAGATATAAAATATGCAAGAATATAATAATTTTCTCGACCGCATCATAAATTTTAATGGCAATTCTTAATAAAATTAAAACCTTCCGCCATATTAGCAACCAGTTCTATTTGATCCTATTTCCGTCAATGCGCGCCTTTCCATAATCAAATTTTCGATAAATATTTACTATCTTTCGATCTCGACGAATATTTTTAATATATTATCAAAATTTATCATATTTAAGTAGTGCGTAAAGATTTACGCACTACTTAGCATTTGTTGTTTATTAAAAATTTTATTTACAAAAACGGTCTCGGTTAGATTAGATTAAACCAAGTGATTATTAAAAAGTGATTAACCCAAATCCAATATTGATTAAGAAATAAATTTTTGTTTGATATCAATTAATTTATGCTAATTCTAAGTTTAATTTCACGTCAAATCAAAATTAAATAAAACATTTAACTGTTGACCGATTTGCATTTAATGATTTGCGTTAGGTTTGGGCTAATTTTCATAAGCCGTCGTGAGATAAGCGATTAATTTGATCAAAATTAATTAATGATTTAATTTAAATTGTATCGAAGAAATGTTTTTAATAACTTTTTAATAAAGAATCGTCAAATAAAATCACACATTGTTTAAGATAATGATGTTGAGGATATTAAAAAATCATCAAGATCAAAGAATATTATCTTTTTGTATTAAACAAATATACATATTTTTTTTATTTTTTATTAACATTTTTTCTTTATTTATTTTAAATTAAAATTTTAAGAATTCAAGGTTATTAATATTTATATAAATATGTGTGTGATAAATTGAAGCAATATTCAATAATCATTTTACTTTTCATTCAAATATTGGATCGTATTAATATTGAAATATAACGAGAAGAATGAAAATTTCTATTATTAAAAAATAATAAAAAGATCCAAAAGTTCAATAACAGCGAAATTTATTACAAAATCTTTTGTTCTCAAATTTATTTGAGGAGTTTGAGAATTAATTCGAACACAATTTTGTAACAAGAAAATTGAAAATTATCAGGAATTTAAAAATTAAGAGAAATGATTTTTTTTTACAATTGATTGCGTATATATATATCAAAAATAAGATAAAATATAAAATCTTCACAACGCTATTCAGAAGAATAATCTTAAAAAGATATTAAAAAAAATTATCAAGATCGAAGGATGGTATCTTTCTATAAATATTTATCGAATTTTCTTCGAAGGCAAACAACAAGATGGAGAAAAACCATTGCACTAATATATCCTGGAGATCATCAAATCAAGAGAAATTATTTTTTGCAACTGATCCATTGATCAAATAGAAGCAAAAGTATACATTTCAAAGATAATAACTTACTAAATAAAATCTTCATAATACTATCCAAGCTATGTAATCTTGACGACTTTACATTAAAAAAATTGATCAAGATGGAGGAAGATCACCAATGTATCCTGGGGATCATCGAATCAATTTTAGATATTATATTTTGCAATCTTACTTCAAAGATAAGAAACAAAAATTTCAAAATTCTATTCTATGATAAACTTGACATATCAAAAAAAAATATCAACATCTAAATTTCGATTTCTTCGAATTTTCTTCGAGGGGAAACGACGAGATGGTAGAAGACCAGGTGCACTAATCACTGCGCCAATGTGTCCTCGGGATCAGTATCATTTTTTATCATTATCGTTATCGCAACGAGATAGACAAGAATCACGAAATATCGAGGAACCTCTTGGTACCGTTTTCTGCCAAGATGAATTCCACGAACAGCTTCCTCCCGTGAATATATATCGTATTCCACAGTACTTACGTGCGCGATGCCACTACAATCTGGTTAGCTGGCACGAGATTGCACGGAAATAGCCCGGAGATCGCTGTTCAATTTCAAAGTAGTCCACGAAACTCACTCGAGATCCACTCGTTCTCGAGTGTGCGCGGCACTACCCGCTTGCATACCCGTACGTGAAAACGTTCCAACTCGTTCCTTGGACGCATTTCCTATGCCGACGAATTATCCTCGCCTCAATGGCGAATTCGTGTGCACACGACACCGAGTGGCCCACCGATGATTGCACGTCATTGTGTATAAAACTAACTTCCCCTTTCCGCCTTGATTGTCGAATTTTAACGCCGAATCAACAAAGATGCTACGAATGAATTTCCAATTAGAGATCCGTTTCAAACGTTTATGATGTCGATGAAAGTAAAAAAGCTTATGGGGATATCTTTCGTTTCGAAAAAATTGCGGATGGAATTAAGTTCTAATAAAGGAAATGTATGAGTTTGTTAGAAAATCAGGTTATTTTATTGGAGATATCATGTGAGAGCATGAATATCGAGTGTAAATATTGAATGTATTTTAGTTAGAGGAGAAGATAGGAGAACAAGAGATCGTATAAGTGGTGATATATATTCGTTCTGAGAAAGCTGTGGATAGAATTAAATTTTAATAAAGGAAATTTTAATAGAGTCTGTTAAAACGAGTTTGTAAAAAAATCAAGATATTATTTTATCGTAGGAGAAATTTATTTTATAGAAGTTTATCGAGTATAAATATCGGATTATTTTATTAGAGGAAAAAAAGATTGGGCATTATAACATATATATATATATATATATATATTTATTCATTCTGAGAAAATCGTGGATGGAATTAAATTTTAATAGAAGAACGTTTGTTAAAAAATTGAGATATTATTTTATTAGGAGAAAAGTATTTTATAGAAATATCGAGTATAAATATAGAATTATTTTATCAAAGGAAAAAGAGATTGGGGAAGTAAGTGGCGATATATTCATTCTGAGAAAGTTGTGGATGAAGTTAAATTTTAATAAAGGAAAGTCTGAGTTATTTCATTATTAGAGGAGAAGGTGGGAATATGAGATGGAGTAGACGTGAGAGACATTAAGTATAAATATGGTGAGACCATTAACAATAATTAAAACTTAAGTAAGATGAAGGTTTATAACGACTTTTCATAACAATCATTGTAGTTCATTAGTGTTTTTTTGTTTCTCTCGTAACAAGAAGTTCTTATATAGACATATTTAAGTGAAATTTATTTTGTGATTTTTTAAAGAAAATATATATAGCTATATATAATAATCATGGTTTCACTATATAAATTTCAAACAATATAAGGAAAGTTAAATTTTATTAATAAATAGTACAATGGATTTCTATGGATGTTAAAAATAAATTCGAAGAAAGGAAAGAAAAACATAAAATTATTGAAATTTGGAACCACGAGTTTCATGCTTATTAATCTTTTACAAACAAAATAAAGTTTTATTCTATTTTATATCATTTAAATTTATTTATTAACATTTTAATATAGTCTCGTGATTTATTTCTCTCGAAAATTGCATATTACTATCATATTATTATTTAAATTTGTACTATTTATTTAATTTTTTTTCTTTCTTTCAGAAACAGTAAAAAATTCACAAGTTTATATAATATATATATAATATATACTCAATATTCGATATTCATATTTATACGATTTCTCATATTCCTATTCTTTTCTTTATTATTGAGAAAAAGTTCATGACATTTTTTACTTTATACAAGTAACTTTTAATATAATTTCACTACTCTTTTATTTTCACAAGATAAATCGGACAAAGTATTCTTTTTTAATGATAAAAATCATTTCAAAAAAAGTTCTTGACATAGAAACTATGTTTCTTATTATATTTGTTATTTCTTTCTTTTTAATTTTTTTTTTTTTTTGATCGAAACGAAGACCATTCATATGAAATTTTCAATATGCAACTTTTGTTCGCCACCAATAGATTATTATATTGAATCGAAGAAATGTAAATAATAAGCAAAGTTCTATTTAAGAATATACAATGTTCGGATGGAAAATGTTTCCACAAGAAAATGGTACAGAACTTTCGCGAATTCGAATAATAGAAACATAACGTACTATATAAATTTTTGTACAATATAATTTAACTGTGATACATTACTGATTAATGATCATAAATCGATATTTAAATAAAAAAAAGAAATTAATGATCAACAGTTTAGCAATTAATTTTGTAATATATTTCTTTTAAATTTCTCTGAATCTTACTTATAATATTTTGAAGTTTTTCTTCTTAACGTTAATCTGTTAATAATGTTAATTATAAATTAAAAGTGAACGAACAAATTAATCTTTTCACTTAATCCGTCTGAGAGAAAAAGAAAAAGAATTTAGAAAATTGAATTATTACTATTGCGCAGTATTGAAAAGCTATCAAGTAATTATACATGTATCATATTCACTAGTGAGGATCATATATAAAATGTTGATATACGACCTTACACCTATTGACCCATGTGGCCTGATTTTCAATATGCGAAGGAAAAATATGCGGATACGTTCTCACAATCAATAGTATTATATATTAATGATCCTTGATCTAAGTAACCCCATTTTCTCTTGCATAAAATATTTTTTTCATGGATAAATTAATTATGTTACTACGACAGATATTTTATTCCAAAGAAAAATCATAGTTTGTCGTAGGAATCGTAAATTGTTTCATTTATATTTCAATGATATAGATGCGATATGATATTTTTCACGTTGTCATTGTATTTTATTATAATTAAAAAAAATCACGATATGATTTTTACATGTAAATTCATATTTCTCATATTACGCGTTTTACTCCGATGAAACTACTAGTCATGACGTAACTAGTAGCGAAAGCTGGGAAAATTCTAAATTATTTATAAGAGAATATATTCTAATATGATACTATATGTACGTTGCTTTTTCTTTTTTTCTTAAGTAAACGCTACGAATTACGAATTTTTTATATTTTTATATGCAAATTTCATATGTTTAAAATTTATGTATCGTATCACTCACTTTTATCATTTGAATTTCACGGAATTTATACAATGCGATAACAAAATCGAAGTTTTAATTACAATTATCGCGAAATGCGTAATATTTTTACATATTTTGCGAAATGTGAAATGTTAATTTTCGCGTGAATTCATTGTTAAAATCATACGCGGCGCTATATGCATTCATCATGGGGTCAATCGAAGAAGTATTTTCGATTATTAATTCCCGGTTATCGGCGAACAAAAGGCAGGATGCGTCGAGGTATTATCGCGTGTAAAAGTTGCGCGGAACGAGCGAGCTATTCGTTCGATCGAAAGTTCATCGGCCTTTCACTTTACTCCTCCATAAATTGTACGGCGAAATAACTCGAGATCCTTTCCAGCTATTATAGTACCTTTCGACTACTTTGCATCGACGATTCCATTTATATTCGCGTCGGGTCTCACTCGGGGAATGAGTCGCCGTGCTCCTTCGTGGCTTGCATTTATACTCATTGACAGGGATGATGGATGTTTCGATTTTACCTCCCCCGACTAGTATGATTATAGTTAATAGTTGGAGCACGCAGCAACGAAATTCAATCAATCTTTCTTTCGATCCATCGCCGGTTCGTATCAAACGATCATTTATTGTCCTCTCGCGCGCCGATATTGGATCATCCCCTAATGAAGCTACGATCTTTTTATTGTTAAAACCGATAAATCATGTTCCGTTTATTTTTCCACTGTTGCCGGAACATGTCTATTTAGCCATTGTAATAAATGGTCATCGTTGGAAACGGGTAACGGCTTACAACGTAATATTATTTTACGCAACGTAGGAAAATACCATTCGAAATTGGCGCACTAACCTTGCCTGGACGGCAGGCATGTGCGCGCGCATGCGTATGCGATACGTAAGCATTTCTCGTTATAGGTTCGTTTATTATTTCTCTATTCTCGATAGGAATTGCATATTTGCCAAGAAACGTATCATTTCCCACTATAAACGTCCTAGTGCACGAGCATTAACAGTTAAATCTTAGGTTAAAATCGATTTCTGCGTGCACAACATGGCGCCAATCGAGGAAATCTGAAAACGTCGAAATTGATGGCTCCTAATTACAATACGGAGGAAATATTTTTAGCCGCTATATCTAATTCGTTCTCTACCGGATGCAAATGGAACGCCTGCTTCCTTTATATGGAATATTTTAACACCGGGTCTCTAAGCCAGCTATTGAACTGTAATGTGAATCTAAACGTATTATGCACAAGTGTACAAATATGGAATAAATATTAGGAACGTGAAATCATGTTTATTCAACGCAGATGTAAATTCAAAAATGTTTTTATACAAGTCACGAGTGAAAAGTGACGATAAAATATATTATTGTCAGTTCATTTAGAATTACTAGAAGAATATTATCGTTAATCATTTTTTTTTCTTTTTTTATATAAAATGAATTATTATATGGAAATTGAATAACGATAAATAAAGCAAAGATATATATTTTATTAGTCATATATATTTTATATACGGTATATAAATTTTTAAGATATGTAATATATGAAAGATTTATATTGTATTATTTTAATAAATTTTCCTCAAAAAACAAAGGAATTAGAAAATTAAAATGAATAAATATTGATTAATATTCTATTGATTTAATATTCTTTCTGTGTCTTGTTATGATTAATTTAATCGCATCGTTATGATTAATTTAATCGGGGCAAAGATCAGGAAGAAATTGCACAATGAAATATAAATTAAACGATAAAAAAATTTAGTTTTCTTACACATCGATCGTTTTTTATCGATTTATAAATAATTTTGTTACGTGAGAACGTTTTTACATGAAAAAAACTATTACATTTGTGCACATGTTTGCAAAATTTTGCAAGTTGTTTGATAAATCTATTAATGCTTAATAGTCAGTAAGAAAGATTTATTGAGATAATAATCGTTTGCATATGACATCGTCAATTGTGTGCTCCGTTGATTCTGTCAGAGAAAGTGAAGATTGTATGTGCATTTATGTATCATGTATTTTTTATAAAGGAAAAAATATCAATATGATGAAATATCGATTTCAATTTTGCACTTTTTTTTACAATCTAAAATTCATAATTTAAATTGTTATAAATTGTTATAAATTTTTCTTTAAAATGTAGATAAATTAATAAGATTATGTAATTAGAATTACCATCTATCTGGCTTTCCTTGGATTTGTCCCAGTTTCTAGAGCTAGATTCAAGGATATCCGGAAGAATTATTTCCTTGGATATATACATATAATATATTTTTGAATTTATAATATATTGTTTATAAATTTATAAATAAAGTTTTATATTGTATTTATAATTACATTTTATCTTTATTTTTAAATTATTAGAATAATTAGAATTCATTATAAAAAAATATAATAGTCCTATTTTCCACACAAACTGCATTTATGCTCATAATTTATAAGTGAACCGAAATATTAATTCATATTTCAAGTTGATTCATAGAATAATATCTTCCACGTATAACGTATATTGAAGATATTATTAAAAGTTTCGTGAAGTATTTCAATGTTTGAAAAATCCTTTTTATCCTGACCCATAATTTCAGAAACTTTTATATTTGAAAATATATATCTCCATGTATCTTTTTATTAAATACGCCTTATAAACAACCAGTAGCTATAATTTTTTCAATTCGTAAGAAAAATATTATTTTTCGATAGAACGAAAAACTTTCATTATGCAAATGAGATTATTTTCTGATCATTAATAATCAAATCGTGCTCCATTAAATGAGCTTTTTTCTTTAATCAATAGATGAAGCTATTTAACACGATATAATATCATTTGCTGTTCAATATTTTCGTTTTCTACATGAAAATTAGAAGAAAGCCAACTTGCCAGCAAAGGCCCATAATACCTTTCCTCCACCAATATTTTATCACATTCATACCAGGTTAAAATTTACTTCCCAGAATTAGTTGGTAATCCTTCTGCTTTTGTACACTTTTAAACCAATCTATATATTTTATAGCGTGGTAATCGCTCTTTTTCGTTGTGAAACTTTGCAAAGAGATTAAGCTAGATTTTCGCGCATTAAATATATCTTTTCAGAGACTCGTATCTGTGTGGTAATAAGTAAAGTATAATTTAATGCCATCAAATGCAATTCAATCGTGCGTTAGTTTTACATGCGTATCGTGCACTTAGCGGTAACGGTTTTATTTCTTTGATAGACTTTTCCGTTTTCTTAAGCTCGTGAGCGGCCGTAGTAATTTAAAACGTTGTAATTCGTCTTGTCAATCTGTGCATACAACTAAATGTTTGTCTTTGGACATAGAAGAATGCTAAGGAGTCGTTGTAAATTTTAATTCTTATCTTGTAATGAAATGTTGAAATGTTTGATATTGAATCATGAGATGTTTAAATTATTAATTACGTGTGAAATTTTATAATTTTAATTCAAAATTCAATTTTATTTGAAACGATTCATTTCAAAAATTTGATTCAATTCGTATCTCAAAACGAGATTTTAAATATAATTATTATTATTTTTTTTTTTTTCACTGTAATTTTATTAGCTACGAAAAAATTTTCAAACGCTTGTTATTGAAACTTTGAACACGATAAAAATATATATTACGATTAATATATTCACTTTTTTAAATATCATAATTATAAAAAGATAGAATTGTGAAGATTAAGTTATTAAATTCGTTCAAAATATTTCCTATATTTTTTTTAACAGAATCACTCTCTTCAAAGATAAAATATTCAAAATTCATCTGTCTCACTCGTACTGAAAAATTGCTTAAAACTCTTCCAAGATCAATACGCTTATTTTCAAGTAACTTATCAATACCTCTTGAATAAGAATAAGGTCAATGAATTCGAAGAGCGGAAGTGAAGATTTCGCCCGTGCACAAAGGAGTTCTCAAGTTCGTCATCGGCAATAAAGTAAAACAGAAACGCTCCAGTTGGATCGTCGTATTTCCCATCAGTTCGGTTTCACAGTTTGCTCAAATTTCGCAACCAGTCGGTTTATAAATACTCGGGCGTAATGTCACGGAACGCAGAAGTTGCAGTC
>NW_006263516.1:474305-474541 GCF_000469605.1 Apis dorsata | reverse complement strand
AAGTTTTGAGCGCGCTCGAGCTGGTTTCCGGAAGCGGCGGGGGTGCCGTGAGGACGTGCAGCAAGACGAACTTTCCGGCGGAGCATATTTCCGAGATTGAATTCAGAGGAGGCGACCGTCTCGAAGTTGGTCGGTGAGTGATGCGCGTACGTCAACCGCCCCGAGTGAAACATCGAAACCGTGTAATTTCTCTGACAGCCGGCCTCTCCGGAAATCTGCACGACGAAGAGGGACGA
>NW_006263516.1:472181-474227 GCF_000469605.1 Apis dorsata | reverse complement strand
GAGAGAGAGAGAGAGAGAGAGAGAGAGAAGTTGAACACGATAAACAGACGATATTTAACGAATTACATTTAACTAGTGAAACTTCCTTCCTTTTTTAACAATTTAAGAAGGAAGAATTTTTTTTTGGAATTTGTAAATATTTGTTGGCTATTAATTATTTTTGCTCGTTTGATAAATTGTTGGAAAATGAACGAAATATTGGTCAAGTTTTTTTATGAATGTTGAATAGTTCGAAGAAATTGTTGTTTGCATCGAGATTTCGGGATATATTGTTAAAGCATGAAAGAAATATTAATGATTCTAAAGTTTTTTAGCAATTTTTCTTTGTATTAAAATTTATAAACAGTTGATTATTATTCTATATTTATTATTTTTTTCTAGACATATAATAAAAAATGAAAGAAATAATGTGAAACGTAATTAAAATATGAAATGGTGTTTAATTAATTAAATGTTTAATTAAATTGATAAGACTTGTAAGATGTTGATTTATATTTTTTTCTAGACATATTGTTTAAAAACATGAAAAAAGATTTCTTTATATAACATTATATAATATTGATATTAATAATTAAACGATATATCGTGAATCGAAATGTCGACTAAAAGCAATATTTATTATGCAACGATTCAATAATACGTATTACGAATTTGTACATGAAAAATATTTCGCAATTGAATTTTACGATACGCGCTGTTTCACATATTGTTATTTCATGTACAATTTCTCAATAAGAGTATTTCTCAATGACAATGTTACGTATTGATTATTAGTTTTTAATAATACGCCCAAATCATGAACAATGAGGGATGAAGGAGTATTGTGTTAAAAAGACTATTAACATAAACGATGGAATTGCATTTATCGTGTCCCTTGTCAGCGGAATTCAATTTTAATTTCCACTTGAAAACACTTTTTAGACTACAGAATTATTCACGTGATTTTAAGCGTAATAATTCCAGCCCAGAAAAGCAGAATAACATGCAAACGTTTAATTTATCGTGAAATGAAATAAATCTTTTGTTTAAAAAGATTATTAGACAAAAACAACAAAAATTATTTTAAAAAGTATTTATAAATGTTTTAAATTTCAAAATATATAATATTAATAATTCATATTCTTAAATTCGTTGATAAAATTCAAATGTGAGTGCAAATTATAAATAAGTTTTATTTCACTCATCAATTTTTATAATTTCAGTTTTTTTCATTAAAAATATTTTTTCTTAAAATCAAACCCTTAGAGAAAAATATCGCATACAATTACAATCAATTACAGAATTTATTTATATATTACAAAGAAATTCAATCGAAAATTCTTTATATATAATGTATATATATATATAAAAATTTATATATAATGTATCACGGATTATATATGGATGTAATTTCTAGACATTTTTCACAACATCGTGATAATAAAAATTGATTTATAATTTTTTCTTTGTTTCGTATCGTTACAATATATGAAAGATAATATCGAATTAATAAAAACCATCTAAAAATAAGAAATACATAACATTACCCAAACTTGCACGAACGCACAGAAAACGTTTCCTCGGATAAGAAATTTTCCCGATATCGTTCCCATAACGTGAAATTTTCAAGAGGGAAGTTCAACGTTACAACGAACGGTTAAATCGGAGAAAGTCGTGGAGAAATAACGGCGATCACCGTCATGCTGTCGACAAATCGCCAGACACAACGCTGGCTGCGACGCCGCGCAAAAAAGAATGGAAAGAGCAGGAGGAGGTTGATATCGCGAAGGCGCTCTCTCACGTATTCCGGCCGAGCTTTCGTAAGCTGGAACTCCACTCACAGGTTATAAATAGGAAATAGATGTTCACGGTGGGATCTCCCCTTCACTTGCAGTTTTCTCACCGTTTGTTAAGCGAGAGGGCCGAACGGAACGGGCGCTCGCTCGTGCTCTGCGTGTAATACGTTCTACCTAATCCATTTTTCGCGACCTCCTTCGCGTCTCTAACGAGAGAGCATCTGCGAAACGAGGTTAACCGTGCAACAGGAAACCGCATTTTGACGTAACA
>NW_006263516.1:462685-471580 GCF_000469605.1 Apis dorsata | reverse complement strand
TATATATATATATATATATATATATATATATATACATACATATATATACATATATATATATATATAAGGTTTATACGAGGCTGCGAAAAAGACAGTTGTAACAACGCGTATTCTTATCTACCGTTATCTATGAACGCACGTGTTTCCCCTCACGGGAATACAATTTGCAACTGTTTAGATCGGTGAAACGGATGCTTGAAATCGTGGGCCTTATTATTTTAAAACGCCGGCCGTGTTATTGCGCGTGACCGGCCATCACCGCGATTCCGAATGTTACACGGTTAGGCGGGGCATCGTGGTCGAAACAGTGTCATTTAGATCGAGATAATAAGGGAATCGATTTACGAGCACGGTATTTCCTTCGTTAAACGGTAATTCATCGTTTAAAAAAAAAAATACGAATAACCGGTCTGTCGCGTTACAGACAGGCCTTGTGCTTGTGTGATTAAACGTGATACGCGTTATATTTATCGTTTATAATATGTATGTAAATATAAATTTATAATGATACAAGCGTGATTTGGCGATTTTATTATTGAAATGAGAAATCTAGTTTCGAGGTGGTGGAAGTGAAAAAGTAATAATATAGTTTTTGAAATATTGAATTTTGAAATATTTTAAACAGATAAGCCAAGAAAATTATTTTTAAATAAATAGAAAGTTTTTAATAAAATTTTTGATTTTATTTGATGAATATTTTTATTCTAATTCTACGTGGAAGTGAATATTTATCTCGTTTCATTTTTGAATTCATAAAATGCTCATATTCTCAAAGTTCTGCTTCTTTTTTTCGAGATGCTTATAAAAATTTCTCATCTGTTAATATTTCAATTCAGTTGTGATATTTGATTTCTGATTTATAATATAGTTTCATTAGATGTATATGTTTCTAAGGAAATTAAAAAAAAAATAATATTGTTTTATAAAACAAATATATAGTTACAATCATGTCTGAATACGTAAAATTACTTTTAATTTACTTAAATTATCAATTCTCATGTTGACCATGTGATTTTAAATGTGATGGAGAATTTCTAATACTTATAAAAAAATTGTGTTCATTAATGTTCGAATTTATTCGATCCCATCACTACGATACCCATCACTACTTACAGCGATACTCGAACACGATTTTCGTTTATTATTTCCCCGTTTATTTTCACTTTATATTCCTTTTTATTCTTTAAAAAAAAACTTGTTAAAGAAATCCGAAAAGTGATCAAAATTCTCGTTGCGAACTTCTCCATCCTTCCCACAATATACAAATTTATTCGAGCAAACTTGCAAATGTTTTCGCGTCACGTCAAGAAGATTGTTTTAAGCGAAAGAAAATGTCGAAACGCGCAATATTTTCGTATCAGTATGTGTATCCCTCGTCAGAAACGCATCTCTGGTTTTTAAAGTATACGTAAAGATGTTTGCTCGTTTCTATCTATCGTCCCTCCCTCCTCCTCCAAGTAAACTATCTCCGTATAAACCCTATGCGTTTGACGAGATACTCTCTCAACGTCTGGCCCATTGTTCCCCTTGCTGCATCGTGGATGCACTTTAGAAAGTGAATTTTAAAATGTTTACGCGTTTGAATGTGTACTAACCGGTAAGTGTCAACGAACGAGTTGTAAAGCGTGCTCTCCGTTCATAAGTGTTATTTACCCGATGCGTTTGATCCATTTTATCTTTTCCCTTTTTTTCCTATTTTAAACGTCATTTATGCAATGTGAAATGTACGATATGCCATGGCGAATAATAGTTGGTTTTAAATAATAAAGTTGGTTTTAAACTTATTTCGAACTATTTTTCGAATCGAAGGGATATTATAAAATTCGGTGAATTCGTGAAATATCCAAAGTTTGGTATGAATCAATATAATCAATAATATGATTAATAGTATTTTATCGAAATCTAAAAGTAATCAGAGATGGAAACATTCGTGTTATATGAGAATGTTGAAATTTTTGTACCTTGTTTAACTTTCAGAATATTTGTGTTCAGAAGAAACGTGATGAATTATGCGGAATAATCAAACTCGATGTAAGTTGGGATTGAGATATTTATAATTGATGAGGAAATAACTGTTTAACTGATTCTCTCGTTGCGATTTGTTTATATAACAAACAGGAATCGAATGTTAATTTTTATAAATAAAAATTATTTATCCAACTTTTAAATTATATCTTTTAAAAGTTGTAATTCTGTATATTAACATTTTTAGTTTGTTGCAATAATACTTCTGCAGAATCGTATATTTTTGAATAGATATTTAAGGATAAAATATAAAAATTAGATGTCATCAAGGTGATTGTTTAACTTAATTTTCGTTTCGTTTATTCAGAAATGGATAATTACAATTACAACATTTAGAAAATCTCTTTTTGAATTTATGAATATAAAAAAATTTAAGAATATATTTTTTGTAAATTTTAAGAAAAATATTATTTCCAAGCATTTTCATTCTCTTTACGAATATACAAAGACAACTTCATCAACTATTCATAGTTTCAACTTCAGATCTATTTTCATTAAGATTTCTCGGAAATCTGCATGCCATCATAACAATTCAAAATCTTCTTCGAATCGAAGCGGCTGATGAAACATAGAAACAAATGATAGCATGCGCATAGCAAACTATACTCGTTCGTGGTAAAATGAACAAAGACGATGCTACGAAATTAGATATTGCACGACTATATTATTATGATCGAACGCGTATATCAACGTATGAATCATGATTCATGAATCATTGCATAAAAGAATAATCGTACACGCATAAGTGCTGTTGCGATATCACTTTTTTACCTTATATTTATCTTCCGTGATTGGTTGAAATCGAATCGATGAAGAAAACGAATGAAACATATTAAATATGAAACGAAGCAATGACCATGCATTTCGAAGTCTTGATACAAAATATATTCTATATTTGCAAGAATTCTATTATATCAACGTGCTAATTATTACATTATTAGTATTGTTACAAATACCACGAATAACCATTTACAATCAGTACAGTAAAAGAAGATTAATCCGAAAACTGAACAACAACCCATTTACCATTTAAACACGCATAGAAGAAAGTTTCTGAAAATGTTCGACGATAATTCGAAAAGAATTATATGCGTCACAAAATCAACGAAAAGAAAAGATAGATTTCTCATCGAAGCGTTTTCTATGTTTATTAAAATAATATAATAACTCAGTTTATCAGAATTGTTATTATGTGCGATGCATAACAACGTCTTTGCAAAGGGGCTATTGAATAATCGCATTCCGCAGTGAATTCCAGGTTTTGAAAAACGAAGTAGTAATTCGGTCCCCACCCGAATCGATTTGTCGACTTGTACGAATTGGCCGAATTCCATGAATACCAATCGGGCCGACCAATTCGCAGTTAAAATTTGACGCGGATACACGACTCGGCTAAATGATTTTCACATCCGTGGCGCAGGTCGTGATCGGGTTGCACGGGTTGGAAAATGCACCTATTGCTCATGCATGTGTGCGGCTAACTGGCAATCTAACTCTGAAATAACTAACGTCGTTGATTTTACGCTCGCTATACGTGTGTGTGTGTGTGTGTGTGTGTGTGTGTGTGTGTGTGTGTGTGTGTGTGGGTGTGTGTGTGTGTGTGTGGGTGTGTGTGTGTGTGTGTGTGTGTGTGTGTGTGTGTGTGTGTGTGTGTGTATACATATATGTGTCCAGTGTTCATCGACATCCGGTAAGCGAGCTCGACTTTTCGACTTTGGCTGGTTTCGATAGGAAATTCCCACGCCTTTTGCTGGTTAATAGAATGACGAAGTGCTCTCGAAAAATCTATTTTCCTCTGTTGCCCCTGTTTTTTCCCTACTTTCGAACGGTGTAACGATTTTGTCCAAGCACTTTTAGCACGCGAATTTTTTTCCGTGACATTTATCTCGTGTGTATATAAGATTTGTAAAAATGGAGGAGTATATCTGATTCGATTGAATTTTCGTTTCTTTTTTTTTTTGAATGGAATATAAAGAAATGGTGAGTATAATGATATACGTATGTTTCTTCTGATGTAATAAAAATAATAAATCTTTATTTTGATCAGATATATTGATATATTATATTTCTTATAAGGGATTAAGATTTTTTTCTATTTCTTTCTCGATTAATTTGTGAGAAAAATAAGGTTTTGAGAGATGTTCTTGGATTAATCGAATATGAGTAATGTTAATTAATTATTTTATAAGTTTTGATAAATATAATAACTTTAATAATCATAACGATAAATTATCTGTTATAGAGAAAAATATTTCATCGATATTTTGTTTAGAAAATTTAGAATAAGTAACATAAGCATCAATGTTTCTATCGTACAAGATAATTGAGAGATGCAAGAAAAATATAAAATAATCCTATAAAATAAATCGATAAATTTTATTCGAAAGATTTTTATTAATTTTTATTAATTTTGCCATTTCTTATTATTCGTTATATATTGTGTATTATTATTATCTGATTTATAAGTATGTAATAAAATTTTTATTTGTATTATTATAATGATTATGCATTGATGATGTATTCGAATAATTGTTTTCTCTATGCGTTTTAATTTTCGTACAAAGAAGATTTGAATGTCGTATATAATTGAGGTTTTAGTTGAAAGATATAAATACTTTTCGAATTATCATTTATTTCACTTACATATTTACTATGATTTTTAAAATAAACTCAAATGTAAATCACAAAAAGATAATGATAATGTAAAAGATGTATAAAAATAAAATTTAAATTTCATTCACAAAACTGAATAAAATATATATTGAAATGAAATAGTGTTAAATAAAATATTTTGTAACAAAAACAATTTTTGCAAAATATTTTTTTCAATTCCATTTTCTCTTCTATTATCTTTATATTAATAAATCTATATTAAAAAATTACAGTTATTATCCGAATTATCATTGTAACTTTGTATCAGATGTCGCTCATAATTTTGTTATTCATATTTGAATTTGATCGTGAAATGAAATTTTCGAAAATAGTTTATAAATTGGATTTTTACTGTTTTTAAAAGTTAGATTATATATATATGCAATTTATAATACAACTATAAGTTTTAACAATAGATTGTTCATCTGTTGGAATATCTTGTATTTATTATTAAAAAAAATATAAAAGATGCGATGTACATGTTTTTTGTTTGTTCATCATTTGCTTAAAAATGATATAAAATTCTACAATATTCTATTCTATATTCCAATAATCAAGTCTTTTATTCCACAATTGAACTTATTTTTTACGCGAAATAGAATGATTTATTGCTGGGCAAGTAAAATAATTAAACGTCACACACGAATGATTCAAGCGCAGTATACATACATACATTTGAATCTTCTTTCATATCTATAAAATACTTTACATTCTACGGGCAGAGCGCATACTGTTCCCAGGCTAGTCGTGGATATATTACGTAACATTATTTATCACCAAATCATCAACATTAATTGTCAGTTTTCTTCGCGTGAAGAATTCAATTCAATTTTTTCTTCATATTTTTATCATTTTACACCCATTATAAATCAATGTCTAAAATATGATATCTACATCCCCATCTATCTATCATTAAATTATTACTCATAACTGAACAATTATATTTCCTCCTCGGTCGGATTAATCTGATCTAAGTGCATAGACATCGATATCGGATGAATCTAAAATGAAAAAAAAAAAAAATGATATCTATGATTTTTTATCTATCGTTAAATTATCATTCGCAGCTAAATAATTATTCTCGTCTCTCGTCGATTATTAATCTAATCTAACAACGTGAACGCAATAACATCGGTATCGGTTTAATCTTAAATAAATAAATAAATAAAAAGAAAGAAAAGAATTGTTGATTCTCGAAACGCAACGCGATCCGATTTCTCGAAATGAACGCAATCTTTCTTGAAAGACTTCGACGCGATGCCATGAACGATGAGATTTCTTGCGACTACCTCTTGGAATTTCGCTTCCTTTCACCGGACTTCGAGCTTACGCTCTCCTCTTTTCAACTTATATCAAATCTGATACGTGGCTGCCACTTCTTTTTCCCGGGAGATTGTTACACCGACTTTTTCTCCGCGGTGTATTTTCCAAAGATGGTTTAATTCTTTAAGAGGTTATATCCCCGCCGAGGAAAGGTAAAGAAAGAAATTGCATTGTTGCCCTGGCTCTTTCGTGCATTACGGTTAAAATTCGTCAACTGGGAAGATGGAAGCACACTGGCAAACGTAAACAGAACATAAATAGAATGAGGAAACAAGATTACAAGAAATAATGAATCGTTCGTTTATTTTATGATTCATTTTTTTTCGTGAATTATATATAATCGAATTAATAATTTTAATTTAAATTAATTAAAGATATTATCTTTTTCTGCTTCTTTTTATTTCATATTTCAAACTTTTCTCATCTTATCTTGTACGTTTTTTCTATTATCAAATCGTTAAATAGTGTCAATAATGCTATATTAATACTAGATTTACAGACATTGACTATATATCTTTTTTTACTAAAATCCATCTTTTTGACGAGTATATTAAAATGCAATTTTTTTAAATTATTTATTTAAAATCTATAAATTTTTATTTACTGTTGTTTTCAATACGTTTTTTACATGTAAACTCTATCTTGGATGTATACTTTCCTACTAACTATGTATGTATGCATACATACTTGTTAGATTTAATGTAAATATAGTTAGATATTGAATTGAACTGAATTCTTGCTAATTGAAAGAGAAAATTTTTTCGAATTTTGTTTATTCCAGTGATCTCTTTGTATAATAATCCAGGCATTGATAATGATTGTCAAATCTAAAAACAATTATACAATACATGAAGAGACCATCTATTTTGCTTTCACAATATTTTCTTCATTATCAGCATCATTATTTCATTTTCGCTTTCAATATTTGAAATAATACGCATCTTTTTTTTTTTACGGTATATATTATGATAATTTTCATTCCCACTTGTCAAAATCTTCAATTTCAATTTTAATTTTATATTGTCAAATTCTTCCTCGCTTTCGCATAATTCGTTTATATCAGAATCCGATCCAGATTATTCTTCATTTATGCTGGTTATTCTTTTTATTCTTCTTATTATTCTTTTTAATCAATTCCATTCTTTTCCATTCAATTCCATTCCGTTTTTTAAAGACTTGCTCATAATAATATAAACGTAAAAAAATAAATTTTTTTGAAAATATTTTGAAAAATTCAAATTTTCACTTATGAAAATAAATTTTTGCTAAGCTTCTTAATATAGCACTTATTATTTTTTTATAAAACGCACTGTTGTAATTATCTCTTACGTAAATCTATAAAAATCACTTCTTTTCTCTGTTATTTGTTATCATATAATAATTATAAACAATTTGTTTGATTATGTATTTATTGCTAAACAATCATTTGCTTGGTGTTGTTTTTTCTTATTCATTTTTGTTATTTCGCAATAATTGATCTATATAAATTAACCCGTCAAATTGACAGATTTTCGTAAAAATAGATTTAGAAATAATAAAGTATAAATGTTCCAGAGAAAACAAATAGAAATATTTGCTGCATTATATCATTAAAAACCAATATATATATATAATGTTTAAGGAATAATATTTGCATATTCAAAATTTTTAAGCATAAAATCGAAAACCCGTCAAATTGACGGGTTCCGTAAATTTAGTGTTAAATTATTTCAAATTCTTTATATCCATCGATGGTTCAAAAAATTTTAATTTTTACTTATTAATTTCGACCAGAGAACATCTGCAGATTTTGTTTTATCGCCATATTTTCTCACGCGCGTTCGTTAGTGTTCCTTCTTTCCTTTCTTTTCTCTCTTTTTTTTTATTTTTCTTTTCTTTTTTATAAGCCATAGCATTTCGTTCTCGGCGACGCTCCATCTTGCGAAACGATACGAACATTTTTATCTCGACCATCCTCCATCTTCGAGCTTTCATTTCCGCTTCCCTCATTTACATATTCACCAATCTCTCCCGCCAGATTACCTTCTTACTTTTGCTTCCGTTTCGCGTACGACTTCTCCTTCTTCGATCGAGAGCGCAAGGACACCGGGTTGTGTTTTCACAGCGACGAATTGGAATAAATATCTTCACGCTTAGCTACAGACGACCATCCCATCGATAACGTATCGCCACTCTTAGAAAACGAGTTCTCGAAAACGCATTAGCATCCCCAGTCACGTGAAATGATACCTTTCTATCGCCTCGTGTCGCAAATGTTTCATCGTCGATTCAGCGAGAGTATTGTATTTAAAAATCGTATTCTTTTTTTTTTTTTGGAAACGTTTATCTGTACATACACGTACGTATTGATGTTGATCTCATTTGATGTCGATATCGTTCATGTTGATATTATATTATCAATAAGGAAAAATGTATGTTTCGAATGAAAGTTGAACGGTTTGAACGTGGAGGAGAGCTCGTATATTGATATGTAATTACATCTTTGGTGGAGCTAATAAGAGATAATAAGCTCTTTCGTAAGTGGACACGGGTGAAATTGCAGAAATCGTGAACAATGAAATTTTTGTTTAAATCGATGTGTGTACGTATATGTGTATATAATTACAAAGATTAGTGTCATGAAATGATGCCGATTCCTTTTTATTGTTTCATGGTGGATTATACATTATGCGAAAGCTTGTATTTAGAAATCGTTATGTATCAAATTGGATTTTCGTTTTTTTTTTTTTTCAGAAACATTTATCTATGACATATGTCTTACTTGATATTGACATTATTTGTGTGGTTATTATTATCAATGGAGAAATTTTGATGTTGTCTTTTATAAGTGGAAAGTCGTGTGAAATTGTATGAGTCATCAATCTCCGTTGACAATGAAATTTTATGTTTAATCAA
>NW_006263516.1:459925-462531 GCF_000469605.1 Apis dorsata | reverse complement strand
TATATATATATATATATATATATATATATATATATATATATATGTAATTGCGATTAACGATTGAAATAAGATCATTAATGACATTAACTTGATTAATTTATAACTTCAATTTGTCGTATATTGTAGAGGAAGGAATTAAATATAATTATTTAAAACATGACACTAGATAATTTTTTTTTTTAAATAAGTAATATTCATGAAAAAATAAAAATATGGACGAAGACCTATCGATCTCTTTCTTCGTGAATTAAAATTTAATGTTTATCAAACAACATAATCCATATTTAAATGTATCTTATATGTAGCACTCGATGCCAATCAATCATGCTTTCTTAAATAAAAAAAAAAAGAAATAAAATGTTGGTCTCTGAATATACTATGTTCATGATTATATAGATAATATGGACATGAGATATGGGAATGAAACGACGACAAACCTGATGTTTCATATGACGAGCACAGATGTCGCGTCGCCTCCGTTCTTCTGGACTTCGTGTTCCTTATCTATGTCACTGCATTCTGTAGAATGATATAAATGACGTTCACATACCAGACAAACGTGATATAGAAAAGCTGAGCCGTCGTTGTTGAATCTGCATATCTGTTTTTTTCTTTTTTATTTATATTTAACATATTTGCAGATATAAAATATTTTTTTTTTTTAAATTTAAATCATAATAATACGTTGAAATATTATGAGAATTATTGATGATTGGTGTTCAACTTGAGAATCGAAAATGGAATTAATTTAATTAAATGATTTTTTATTTGTTGTTATTTTGATTAAAATATTTTATTTTGATAAAAATTATGATACATATAATATATTATATATAAAATGTTAAATTAAATTTTTTTACTAAGATATATTATAATTATATCATAGATAGTTGAAATAGATATTTACAATCAAATTTTGTAGTATATTACTGCATGTTATAATATAAATACTCATTACTTATGATAATATTAGCTTGTCTCAAAAATTTTTTTTGTTATCTACACGTGCGATTTTTGTCAATATTTGAGAAGTATACATTTTTTTCTGGTTTATTTTTTATTGATATTGAGACATTTAGTTTTTTTTATCTCTCTCAGTGTTCTAAATTCTTTTCTGCAAAATTTAATTTATTAAGAAATTAACGATTTACAAGTTGATTAGATTATAATTAATATTTACAATTACGCAATCAAATGGAATAGTTGGATGATTTGATGATTCTCTATTCAGAAAAAATTATTTTTTGATTTTTTCAATATAATATTAAAATCCATCTCAATTATTTTTCGAATATTTCAATCAAATATATTTTGAAAAATCATCGTAGTATTTCAGAAGCATGAAACTAGACTTTATACATAAAGTGTATGAAATTTTATAAATAATAAAATATCATTAAATTACTATTTTAGAAAAATTAAAAAAAAGATTTTAGAAAAATAAATTTATATAATAAAAAGCGAAAAAATTTTAAAGTAATCTATATACGAAATCGATTAGAAACATAAAAAAATTTGAACATAGCATTTGCTCTCGAAATTTAAAATTTATTTAATAACAAAATTTTATAATATTAAATTATTATTAAAAACACTACACAATTATAGTATTCTACATATCAAATGATGATCAAGAATTCGTATATATTGCCATTATGATATGTATGATATAATAATATAATAACGTGTGATATAATAATATATTGTACAACTGAATATTATGAATTTTTTTCTATCGGAACGAACAAGAAAAAAAATGATACGTAATAACAAAGCGCAATGATAAAGCATAAATATGCGGCACAAGTGCAAATTATTGCTTATTAAGGTTTATAGCCATGCGATGAACTATATATTACATGGCAGTGGAATGCATTGTGATGTAATCTTAACAGCATTGTTACCAGTATCGACGGTTGTTACCAGTGCGGATTGTGTTGGAAAGATATATGTAGTTAACTTCAAAGTTGAAATTGAAAGCACATATGCTTACAATGGAACAAGAATAAATAGTTTGAAGATAAGATTAATGTAAGCAGATAAAATTATTCATCAAATAGAATATTATTTTTGTAAGAAAAAATTATTGCTTAAATTTATAAAAAATTTTAAATTTGTGTAATTATTAATTAATAGTATAATATAGTAGTCAATTTGATTTTAATTGTAATTATTAATTGTAATAAAATTAAAATGAGGCGATAATGAAAAGCTAATATTGCAGATATGTTATTTATTCATTTTATTTCTTAAATGATGTTTCAAAAATTTAATTATAAATAATCATTTATTACAGTTACAAGTTTTTAAAATAAAATTGTAGTTTAATGAAGAATTATTAAATGGGCAATATGCAGCTTCGGAAACAAATTTTATGCAGAAAAATAATAAAGATTTTTTCCATTATGATAAGAATTGATAATATTAACAACAAAAATTTCAAATATTAAATAAATCCTCTTAATTAAAAAGACAAGAAATTCATTCAAAGTAGAATCAAAATATCTCAATCATAGATAAATATTATTATTTTTTTATTATAATTATGTTTTCAAAATGATATTATTCATGAAACAGTATTGTACTTCAAATATTCATACATATAT
>NW_006263516.1:451294-459617 GCF_000469605.1 Apis dorsata | reverse complement strand
TGTGTGTGTGTGTGTGTGTGTGGCACATATGTTCTTCACTTAGTTTCGTCAATTAGTAAGGTATAACGGTATTTCATTGTACGGTCAATTGTAATACTTGGCTTAATCGAGCACGAAGGGAGTTAACAGGGCGGAAAAGATAATTAGAGCTTGATCGTTATCCTATTAATTACCGTAGACAACCAAAATCTCGTTTCATACCAATACACTAATATTAAATTAATTTAATACTATAAAATCTGTTAGTTTCGTTCTAATTCGTTAAATTTATACATAAAATTATATGTAAAATCATAAATTTTCGTTTATCTCTAGTTTACACATACAGAGTGAGTCAGTTAACTTTATTATCTAAATTTACTTGGAAATTATTTCCTGTATAAAAAAAAATATTTCGAGCAAAAGTTCTTTATTATTAAAAGTGTATAATGCAATAATTAATATTTTTTATATAAAAGAACGATAATTTTTTTCTATATCAATAACTCAATAAATGCAAATTTTTATTCATTTATTTCTAACAAGTATATATTTCGTTTAATTGAAAATGCTGGAAATATTTTATGAAGAATTAAATTAGAGTCTATTAAACGATTTTGTAAAAATTTTTTTATTCAAATATTAATTGTTGAATAAATAATTTTCTTGTAGATGGAAGAAAATTAAAAAGAATTGAAGATCACAGTTGATCTTTCTTCAATTTTAAGAGTGTGTCTTCATTGTTGGAAATAAGTTTCTCGTTACTAGTTGCTTATTATTTCAATATTGCCATGTTTTCCGTACCAGAAATATTTAATCGATTAAATATTCTAATACAAGTATCTATATATGTAGCACAATGTGTGATTCCTTGAGATCTCGCTAATTTGTCTTCTTACGTCATAGAATGATCTCACACGGCAGGTTTTTGTATTTATCTCGACAAATGCTATCATATTACACGTAAAAATATATAGAGATCTATTTAAAAAAATTAGCTTGACCTAGAAATTCTTTCCTGCCATTTTACAGCATGTTACAAATTTTTCTGAAATTTTTTCGATACGTTGAATGATTATAAAAAAATGTTATTCAATTATCGTTTTGTTATTCGAATCGTTTAAAATTTCATTAACAAATTATAAGAAAAATAATATATACAAATGTGCATGTGATTGTGATTTAAAAGATTTATTTATTAAATCTATAAATTTATTATTTAAAAACATAGTATGTTTGTATTGTATTTAAAATTGTATTTTATTAAAAATTAAGGTAATGATTAGTTAGTTTTATTTATTTATTATTTTACTTATCACCATTTATTAAAAATTTTGTTTATAATTTCTTTTATAAATAAAACAAGCAATTATGTGTTTCTAAAGTGAAAAGCTAAAAAAACAATTTTTTTCCTTGTCAATAAGTCTATTGTACTATATTTTCTAACAATAAATTGCCTGTAAATGCTTTTTAATTAAATGCTTTTTAAGGCATATAAAACTACAACATTTAATTTTCAGAAAAATGTATAAATATAAAAATATTAAATACTAAATATTTTATTTTATCTGATTTATTTATATTTTTCTATTTTTTTTTTATGAAAATTTATAGCATTATGAAATATAGACTATTATTATAGAAATTTTTAATCCTTAAGATGATTTTTATCTTAATTAGATTTTGCCACCATTAGAAAATTTCTTGAGTTTAAAGGAAATAACTATATATGAATTCTTATATGAATTTTATGCAAAAGTGGTTCTTAAAGTATTAAAATTTTCTTTATCTCTTAAAATGAAAGTGAATTTACGATATTAGTTACATATAAGTGAAATAGTTTAAATTTTCAATTTTCAATTTTCTTCTTCCTCCATTTTTGTATGTCTAATTTTATCAATAAAACTGCAAGAACAAAAAGATTTTTATATTACAAGAATTATAAATTTGTTGAAACGATAATCGAAATATAAAAAATTTTATACGAAAGAATTAATATCTAGTTATATTTCGTGTTTTTTTTTTTTTTTTTGATTAAAGAATTTGCAAAATATGCAAATTTACGTTTATATAATACACATTTTTACAAGTAGATATATTATTACACTTTGAATATATTATACATTTTCTACATTTTCGACAGCAATTTCAACAATTTGTAATAAATGTACATTTATAAAGGCAAAATTTTTATTATTCATGCATTAACACTCGAATTATTTTAAAATTATTTAGATATTATTTTAGAATTATTTAAAGTTTGTTAGAATTTCGTTCCATCATATTTATCTATATTTTATCAGAATGTTTATCTATTGACAAAATTGTGTTTAAATATATAAATACTTCTGATAAGAAGACAAGTTTTAGCTCAAAAGAAGGATAAATGAAGTGATAATACCGCTAATCTTATGAAAATCAGTTATTTATATACGCTTGTTTTGCAAGTATTTGTATTTAAAATGATAACTAACGGATATCTTTTTCGATTTGTTTTTTTTTCACGTTGATTTATTAAACATTACACTTTATTTTTCCATCATCATCAAGGCTAATTTTTGCTTTAATTTTATATGATAATATATAAAATATGTGCCATGAATCGTAAATAATCATTAAGTTGAAAAGGAAGAAAAAAAATTTATTTGAAGTTTTTTTTTCCAAAGTTCAAATTAAATTTGAAAATTTTTTAAGTCAAGTATTTTTTAATTGTCAAGTATAAATAAAAATTGACTAATTTTCGATTGGATAAAAAATATCTACGAAAGTAATCGAAAAATGCAGAATAAAATTTTATTGTTTAATCGTATCTTTGAAATATTTGATTTCACATAGTAATATAAATATCAATTTAAAAAAAGATTAGTAATACTAATAAATCATTTCATAATCATAATAATTTTAAAAAAGAGTTGTGAAAACCTTCTTCATTTTTTCTAAAATCTACTATTGTTGTTGTAAATTATTAATAACATAGACATATTATATATATTTCTGTGAGATGTATCGTTTAATGGAAATAAAAATACGTAATATAAAATATTTTATAATATTTATTAGCAAAGAATTTTCACGTAGAAAATTTATGATTCTTCTGATATATATATCTTTATCTCAGAATATTTTATTTGTATAATAAATTTGAAAAATACATATATAGAAAATTTAGAAGTTACTGTAAATCACAATCTATGAAAATAGTTCAAGAATTGCTTAAACTTTCAGTTAATTAAATAATTAGTTTGAAAAGTTTAATAACTACTAAAGCTACTTGATTAATTTGTTAAACTTTACACGATAAAAAGATTTTTAAATGAAAGTTTATAGCTTACACCGATTCTTACTTCTAAATTTTTAATACAAACTTAAATTAATTTATAAAAATAATTCAAAAATGTTCCCCATATTTTTCAATATTCCATATATATTAATTTCCATTCTTTTATCTTCTATCAAAGATTTATAGAATAAACGTTGCATCGTTTATTTTCATTAAATTAGAAAAGAATAAAAAAAACGCCGCCGATTATCATAAAGTTTCTCGAAACGTTATCGTAAATATCGTCAGTACGATATTTACGATATCGTAACGACATTCGTTTAACGTTGTTTTTATCTCTTCCTGACACGAAAAATTTCGGTAAACTAAGAATGACAAAACAGTAAATGTCGCGCTTAACACGCTTTTCCGTTGAAAACCAGTCTCCGCTCATTAAAATTCATAAGTTCCACACAGAGAAAAACAAAATCCTCAACTTGTACTAGGTTGCTTCCTCCTATCGAGGGATCAGGATTACTCTGATTGCATTGAGTCCTCTCCTCGGGAAGTAGAAAAGACTTACAAAACCTTACGAAATGGAACGAGACGATGGAGGAGGTGAAGGACAAAGGGGGGAGAGGAGGGAGGTCTGGTCGAGTATCGAGGTCTTAATCAGAACGGTATCATTTATCTTCGTTGTTACAACGCTTGAACCAGGTGACACAAAACCGAGTGGAGGTTGATACGTATACCTATATATACACACATAACCTGGAGGTAACGATCGAGATATGAGAAACTCTTACGAGATGGCTAGAGGAGACCAGATGCGGCTCCCAACCGCGGCGATTCATCTTCGTTGCTCGTGATATTTGTTTCGCTTGTTTGTCTCCGAAGACGAATAACAGACAATGAACGTGAAGACGTTCCAGACGTCAGACGTTCTCTGACGTTCGCTTCTATTCCTCGTTTTCGAGTGTTTCGCTTCTTTTCGTCATCTTTTAAATCTTTTGAAATGGTATCATAGAGGATGGAGGGCCTCGATCATTCCTCGATATCAGATTTTGTCCATGCAAGAAAGACTTATAAAGGTTTGTTATAGACAATGATCGAGTGGTATCGCGATTGGTAAATAGGCTGTATCGTATTCAATAATGAAAATGTTTAATGATTATTCATAGAACATTTTATCTTAGAATTTTTTTGGATTTTTCTTTGTTTTTTTGGAATGTTTGGTGATCTTTTGTAACGATGCAGATTTTATTTAAAATATTTTTCTTGTTAATAATTCGTTAATAAAACTTTGTAAAGAAAGATGTTTTTTAAAATTATTTCAGAAATTTTTATTTAATCCATGTTCTTACATTTTGGAGATACTGTATATAATATGTCAATTACAAAATTCTCCATATGTTTATAAGAAAATTTATCTATTTTGAAAAATTTAATTTTAATGAAAATTTATATATATGTAAATCGTAATGGATTATATGTAGAGTAATTTATTTTTCGACGAATCTGATGTGTATGAATTGAATGTATGAAATTAATCTTCAAATTTTTATAATTTTTTTTCATATTTTATATGTAATTTCAATTAGAAACATGGTAACAAAGCATTAAAACTTGAATATTTCAAAATTTACACTATTTCATATCATATGTATACATTTTAAGAAACGAAAATAATATTGAAATTTTAATTTCATCCTTTCAAAACAGTAATTTCTCATTAAAAAAATCATATAGTCTACATACTTATATATATTATCTAAAATATTAAATTTTAATATTATAAAATATTAATTTTAATATTATAACTTATTGCTTGAACTCGAGTGTTTGATCATGAAGTTTTGTAATATATTGATAAGATTCCAATTTTTTTAAATATATATAATTGGCAGTTATTTTTAATTCTCTCTTTATAATTTTTATATTTTTATATTTTTAGTGTAAGATTTAAAAATAAAATTGCTACTTTATATCTTTTATTCTAATTTTTTATATTCAAAATCTATAATTTTTGTCTTCACATTAGCATACATACTTAACATGCTTGAATGTATAACAATTATCAATAGTAGTACATATACCAATAATAGTTTATATACATTAGTAGTTTGTCAGTATTGGCCTATGCGTATTAACGTTAGCTATTACTCACTTTACTATTGATTTTAGTTTCTTCAGTCAAAAGACGTTCGAAGATAATAAATAATAATTATAAGTGCTAAATAAATATAATGAAAGAACTGCATTATTGATTTTTTATATCTATTACGATCAATTTTTAGACAAATGTCCAAATGTTCAAATTGTGGACATATTTCGATATAGTGATACTGGATACATTGATTCATGTTGAAAAGTTGGCATTTTTGTTCCAGCACGTAAAAATAGCATAAGAAATAGTTAAAAATGTTTCAGACAAAAAAATTTATTTTAATATTCTTTTCTAGGTTAGTGATCTTACAAACATGGTAATCTTAGTTATTAGTATTCGATGTTGTCTCTGAATTTGCTATTTTATACGTGAAAGGATTATTTAATTAAATATCGTGATACATATAATATCACGAATTTTAATGTAAATATATTAATCATTTTTTTTATTGATATATAAAATTTTTGCTTCAATATCAACTTTTACAATTTAAAAATTCGAAGGCAAAATGAATGGATATGTTATGATAAATATATTTTTGTATCATTTTATAAAGTTTATATTTTTATAGTATTCTAAGACTATTATAGCAATTGTCGAAAATTTCAATAATGATATCTATAATTTTCTTAAATATCTTAAAATATTTCTTTTTTTGAATCATAATATTTATTTTATCTGTATAAAAAAATTTTATAAAATCGTTTTTTCAATAACAATTTATAAAAGAATAATATTCATGTTATTAATAGAGGATTAATAATATTTTTATATCAGTTTCAAAAACTATTATTAAAAATATATTATAAATATTATAATATGATTTATAATATTATAAATCAAAGAATAATTAAATAATTAAACAAAATAGTGTATAGTGTTAACGAAAATAACAATAGTATGAAATGTAAGTACAATTAAGAAAAGCTAATGAAATTACAAAGCTAATGAAATTCGTAACTGCTTTTATAAAATTTTAATTTAAAGTTCAAAGTTTCAAAGTAAATTAAACAGAAATTTGAACAGAATATATATTCAGTTATAAGAGTAACACAAAATTAAGTTAAAATTTTGAAAAAGTAAATGCATTATACATTATTTTATTTCGTATATATATGTTTCCACAATTTTTTTTTTAAAAAAAGCAATATGATTCATTGGAAAAAAAATAATAATATATACTTATTTTTAAATATAATTTTCTATAATTAAAAAAAAAAAAATAAATATTTCGTTACTCATATAGTAAGGTAATAACTAATGATAATTAATGATAAACAACAAAAAATAAGTATGAATTGAACTAACAATAATTCACTTTAAATTAGTATAATATATAGTTAATAAATAATTATTATAATATTCATGATTTCTGCAAAAAAATACTCTTTGAATCATTGTCAGTAAAATTATAATTTTTATTTCAAAATAATTCTATAAATATAGTATAATCCACGTAATGAAAATAAATAATAGGATATAATTTCTTTAGAATTATTGAAAAATGGAAAAAAATATCATAAGTAAAACATCAATAAGTATATGTTATAAATATTTTTTTAAAGAAAATATAAGAAGATAAAGAGATAATACAAGATAAAAAAAGATTTAATATTTTATTTTATTGATATGAAACAATTTTTAATGGCACAGGTATCTCGTTATTATCATTAATAATTAAAATTCTTATATCGATTAATTTTTTATCATAAACATATATTTTTTATTATGTATTTATTTTTAAAGTTATTGATTTATATATATTCATTATATATGTCTTCCATATATATCTATATATGTCTATAATTTTCCATATATATCTATAATTGTTTAAACGAATATTTTTTTTCACTTCAAATTTCTTTATAATTTATTCAATGTTATTTAAACTATTAGTACCGATATTATGATTTTTTAATAAATAAATTTTTCTATAATTAAATATTTTTATTTCAGAAATAAAAGAAAAATTTTATTCTGATATTAATTTTAAATAAAAATGATTTAAATATGATTTATTATAATATTATTTTTATAATATAATACAATATATTATGTTATACTATTTATAATCAGAATATAAAATATAATATTTAATATTTTTAAAATTTTTTAAATTTATATTATAATATTTTATTTTGTGCAACTATAAATGAAACATTATTAGTTACCATTTGTTTGCAATATCGAAATTTTTATTAAAAAACATTCGATTGAGGGAAAGACATACACAACAAATAATTACTACATCATATATTATGTTTTAATACATATTATATTTTATATTGTTAATATTAAAATTGTTTTTGATATTTCACGTATTGGAAGTAAAAATATGACATTTAATTAAAAAAATATTTACATTTTCAAACAATAGAAGAATAATATGAAAAATTTTAAATTTCAATTTTTTTTTTGTAAAATAAATTGCTAATTTTACAAAGCAATTATTAATTATTAAAATTTATTTCATTCATCTGTTTTAACCAATTAATAACATATGATAAATAAAAATCAATATAATATTATTTTTATATTGTTTCAGGTATGTGCATGCAGTTTTTGATCTATGAAACTTACATAATTATTGTAAATATATCTACAGTATATATTATATATTTCATCATAAATAGTAAGTATATATTTTTATTTACTTTTTTTTTATAATGATTTAAAGAATATAAAAAATATTATTTATAAAATATAATATAAAATATAAAAAATTTTTATAATATAAATTTTTTAATCTTAATTTGAACAATTATTTGATTTTTATATTTAAAACATACATGACAATATATAATAAAACAATATCACTNATTAATTTAATATCAAATATATTAATAATATTAATATAATTATAATAAAAAATATATGATTAACACAATATAATATATATATAAATATAATATTCTGAT
>NW_006263516.1:445936-450926 GCF_000469605.1 Apis dorsata | reverse complement strand
ATTAATTTAATATCAAATATATTAATAATATTAATATAATTATAATAAAAAATATATGATTAAATACAATATAATATAGTTAATAATTAATATTACATAAATTGAAAATAATTCTTATATCATGTGTCTCTTATTATGACATCCATTATTTAAATTGCTGTTAAAATAAAAAACATAATAAGTGAACACAAGAGATACATTGTATTCTCTATTTAAAAAAAAAAAATGTAATTAGCACATATTCAAAATATATCTCATATAAACTTTATTGGTAAATTTAATTTTCAATTTTATTTTATTCGTTTGATCAAATTGAATTAAATTCGAATAAAATCGCGATATCTTTAAAACCATTTATATACATTCATGTATATTCATTTCTGCATGTTTTATGCTTCATAAAAATGGAGATCCATCTCGCGTGATTATTTGGCCTTTGAATGCCGGATATTTTTATTTTGTAAGAGAATAGAATCGATAAAAATTTATAAACGTTCGTTTAATTCAACAAAATACTTGACAACTGTGTCAAATTAGCATCGTGAAATACACGATATTCATTGCGTATTTTTTTCTCATTGAATGAATTATATTTATTCTTCCAATTCCACTATCGCGACATTAGTAAGAATATTGTCAAGCATAGTGGACTCCTTTAAAATGTACGAAACAAGCAATGTACATTTACAAACTATCATATGATATAAAATAAAATCACGTTTCACTAGCTTCTTTGCCCATTTTTATCCGTTTAATCATCGATATTTTATCGTATTTAATTTTCTTTAGTGTCAGTGCATGTTATTATTTTTATCGTGCTTTTTCACTTGTATCTGTTCGCGATATTTGATATCACTTTAAATTTATGGGCTCGATTATATCGAACTGTAAAATTTTCAATTCAAATGTGTCATTATGTCACATTCATTTCAAAGGATAAATCTATGTGATTTATTGAGTGTAACTTTAGATTTTTTTATTCATGTTGAATCATTAGATTACAAATATTTTTCATTTTTTTGTAAATTCAAAAAATTTGATTAGCAGCTAAATTTTCTAAATAAATAGAAATGTTCTTTACTTATTTCATTTAATTTTATTTCTTTAATTATTCTAGCTCAGTGTTTGTTAATCTTTTTACCAATATATGATCCAATCGCGATCCAAATCCTCGTAAAATGCGATTTTTAAAAATCTAGAAAATTGAAATTTCTGCATATTATATATATAAATCAACGGTTCTTAACCTCTATAAATATGTACTATTAACGCCAAAATTTAAAAATTTCAATATTATCAAGGTATCTCTTTTTATAAGTACTTACAGATATATCTATATGAGAACTTGAAATGTAAAAGATTCATTTTTCTTTTAACAACCATTTTTAAAAAATCTTGCATATCAAAGGATTATTCTGTATGTATCATTTAATTATAGAAAAAAAGAAAAAATTAAATTCAATATCTTCATTAGCTTTTGAAAGAGAGTAATTTAAATAAAAATAATTTAAATTTTGTTACATTGCAAAAAAATGAATGTGAAAAAAAAATTGAATGTGGAATAATAGTTGAAAGATAGGCAATAAAACTCATAGAAAAAATATTCATTATGAATCCATAAAGAAATAAATATTATTTTTTTAAATATTTCATATTTCATGTCATATACAGTGCTTTTATTACGTATATACGCATTCAAGTCATTAATTATATATCCAACTATAGTTTTATTTTTAAATTTTCCTTTTTATATTTATTTTATATTGGATCGATTTAATATCTTTTAATATGTTTGATATTTATACCATAATATTTTAAATACAACTCATACAATCTACAATTATTTTTAATGGGATATTAATGTTATTTCATATATTATTGCGTTTGGTCAACAACTTTTTTATAGTATTTTATAGTATTTCGCTATTCCAAATCGTTAGATTATCTTTGCACTAAAAATTTTACATTAAAAAATTTTTAGATATTAGATCTTTCGTAAGATAAGTAAAAAGTAAACTTGGAAAATTAAGCGTAGCTAATGCGAAATGAATTCTTAGAAACGATTGGAAACAATGTCGTGGGGAAGGGAGAAGTCTGGGCATTAAGAAGAGAAAAAGGAAAAAAAAGAGAACTGAACGAACCGCAGCACAACGCTGGCGCAATGCGCAAGTAGAATTGTGATTCTATCGGAAACTTAATTACCGTTTAAATTGTAATTAAGACCGCGAACGTACGTGCCCGATGCATTTGTTTTTCTGCCTTGTTCTACTGTCGATAAATTGTTACGACGCGAACGTGAACAGTGTCAACCTCTTCGCTTACTTCATGCGCTTTGTTCGAAACTGTTTTAAACGATTTATCTCGGATTTTATGGAAGAAAAAATTTCGCATGTTTCGTATGTTAAATTGGAAGTAAAATTGAATTGTTTAATAAAAATATATCAGGTTTATTAAAATAATATTCACTATATCTTCTAGTTAGTTAATATTACGCGATTAAATATTATATTGATACATTCGAAACATTGTTTCTTTAGAATTTAGCTTTACAGTTGTTTTCAGTTTTCTTTAAGCATCTATATGTACATATTATATTATGACTTCATTGTTAATTCTTTGACTATTGACTATTGACTGAAATTTATGCAACCACTATAAGAGGAGAATACGTTAATATTTATAAAGTTAATATTTGTCAAATTGAATTGTTTTTATTTTGTAATAATGAGGAGATGACTGAATAATTATAAATGAATTGAAATAAATAAATTTAATACTTTTTTTTGTAATTTTTTTGTAATTATTGCTATTTATATGATTTTTCAATTATGATTTTATTTTATAGATTTTTTGTGTACAAAAAATAGTCTATAAAATTTATTCTCGCAGTGTTGCATAAGTTTACACAATATAAATCATTACACAATATAAAGCAAGTTTTTTTCATTATACAATTTTTTAATTTCTTCATTTTATTTAACATAGAAGTTATATGATATTTAATATATGTAAGTATGTTAATATAATTCCATTAAATAAATTCCATATATTCAATCGCACTATTCTTTTCATCTTTATAAAAATGTCATTCACGAAATAAAAATAAAAATACAATCAAATATCATTACGTTGTTTTCAATTTGAACAATATTACTTTACTTTTCGTTTCACTTTAATATTTATTAGAAAGAAGAATCTCTTTCTCCATTTCTAAAAAAAATATAATATAACCATTCCAATTATTATTATTTAGAAATAATTTCAACTAATATAGAAGAAAAAAAATTTATACAATTTTATGAATTCTCTTCCAATTCTTCTACAAAAATTTTTTTAAAAATCTCTACTATCAAACAATAAAATAAAATAAAAAAATAAATAAAATTAAATTTTTCAAAAAACCAAACTTAGAAAATATTCTCTTTGACGAAATCACAAGCGTAACCGAATACGTAAATATTCCTCCCTGACAAGTATAATTACAAGAAACAGGTAAGTCAGGTTGATTTATTTATCTTTAGTTAATACATAGGCTGATACGCACGTATATTTACTTATATTTATAGGTGTCACCGGAACTTGTTCGTAATATGGCCGCAGTTATTGCGATTCGAACGAGGGTTCCCAATGTCCTGTAGACCTCTTGTAGCGTTTCCTACGGCCGCGGAGAAAATATCGCGATTACGTAAGCGCGAAATAAATTCCGCGTTCTGAATTGTGACTGAATAAATTTCATCCGTGGAGAAATTTAGCGGGTGCGTGGTAGGTTGAAAATGTTTCATTATGAACGCGCTTATATTTATCACCTGTAAACTGGTGAATTGTAACTTTGATAATTTAAATGCGTGATCAACGTTCCGATGTAATCGCTATCCTATGCGCTATCTCTCTTTCTCTTGCCCGCTTATCCGTTTCCTCTCTCTGTTTCTCTCTTTCTCTCTCTTTCTCTCTGTTTCCACGCTTCCGTTAGCACTTTCTCATATTACGATTCGCAGCAATTAAAATGGCGTGCAGGTTACCTGCTTCTAGTTATTCCTTTTTCGCTTATTATACATTTTTTTTTTTTTTTTTTTTAATAATACGTATTATTAATGATACGCTTTTATACGCGTCATTAAGAGGGAAATAGATTCTTAAGGAGATAAATAGAAACGAGTATTTCTTTGGAAAAATACTTCTTCGGATTTTGCTGTATAATACTTATATAATATAATAAATTTTAAATATATATTTTAATATCTATTCAATAATTTGCTTGCAAATACTATTTATATTAGTAATTAATACTATTATTTATACTTTATTTATATTAACTTAAGTATTTTATTGAAATAATAAGAAAATAGTATTTCAAATAATCAGTTTTTAATTTTAACATTTTATAGATATAATGTATTAAAGTTATATTATTATATTGTAATAGTTAAAATATATAAAAAACTTAATTTATGTTTAAAGAATTTAAATGTAAGATTTTTATATTTTATTGAATTTTATATCTATTTATATTTAATATTTAAATAGTAAATAGTAATAAATAGTAATATATCTGTGATTTTAAACAAATAAAAGTAGTATTTTCAAATAGTAAAATTAGTATTAAATAATAGTAAGTAAATATATTAATAAATTATATTAAATTAAATATATTAAATATAATAAATATATTAATATATTTAAATAATATAATAAATTATATTAAATATAATAAATTAAATATATTAAATATATTAAATTAAATTAAATATAATAATAATAATTAGTATTAATTATTAATAAAATGAACTAGTATTTTCAAATATATTTTTAAAATTTGTTCATGAAAATATTAATATTTTGCTTAAAATTATTTCAATTATTTTTTTTTAACTCTGATCATTAAGTATAAGTATTAAATATTTTTCATTGGATTGGATAATATTAAAATGTATATTTTAATTTGTTAATAATAAGTAATGAATCATGTAATAATTTTTTAATATAATTTTTA
>NW_006263516.1:441437-445752 GCF_000469605.1 Apis dorsata | reverse complement strand
ACATTTTTTTTTTTTTTTTTTTGAAAATTCATGTTATAATTATGAAACCATTAAACGTCCTTCATGCAAAACATATTTGATTACAGTTAAATTAGCTTAGGTACTATGATAAAACATTTTTATACTGCTTAATTTATATTGCTGACACATTAATTAATTTTCATAAATTACAAAATATTCTCTAACATTTCTAATGCTATAAATTGCAATAACAGTAATTATTCATTTTTTAAGAATTTCATTAATGATTCAAATTAAAAAAATATGTTTTTTAAGAAAGAATATAATAATTAAAATTGATGGAATAAATTTTTGTAAGATACTTAGGTTATTGTACAAGAACAAGATATTATTAGGAATTCTTTGTGTCATAATATGTACTATCACAATATGCATGCAATATATAGAATATTTATATAAAAAAACGATATTTGTATCAATTGGTATCAAACAGGATATTTATATCAAAAACCATTTCTCGATTCAAAATTTTTTTTGTAATATTTTGAAAAATTCCATTGACACAGACATTTTTATTATTTCTCTTTTCGAATTTCAATTGTATTTTATAGCTAATTTTTAATTGTTCTCACTTTTCATATAATTGATCGATAATTTCCTAATATTACATTTTATTTAAATTTATCATTCACTATTTTTCAACTTCTTAATTTTATATTTCCTTTCAATTGATACTATCTATTTTTATTTTGACAACATTTCTGAATGTTTCGAATATAAATTCCATATTCGGATATTGTTATAAAATTTTGTTTTGTATTTAACTTCAATAATTTTAATAGAAGAAAATAAAAACTTATATAGATTATATATGTACAGTACGCACATAATAGGACTGTACAACAATAGAACATATAGAGATTATTCGAATAATAGAGAATACAGATAATAGGTTTTCATTTATGGCAGAAGTAGGTTACATAATATCTGTTAAACTGGTGATGTAACTGGTTGGTTAGAGGAAGTAGAGAGAGAGAATTAAAAATCGGGATATTGATATTGGTATAGATGATTGGATATCGAAATGAAATTTGTAGGAGGAAGTGAAGTTTGGAAATGGTCTGCAGAGGCACAGGATATGGGAAAATTCCAGGAAAGAGAAGAATAGCAATGCATATAATCTGAGGTTTGCTCGACGTTTCATTATGATTTCTAGCTTGTAAAATTTTTACATATTTCCATTTTCAATTATTTTATGATTTTTTCATTCTATTAATCAATCTTAATAAATTTGATATATGTTTTTTTTTTAATTAAAATGTATAGAATAAATGTACTTCATTAAATCGAAAATATTAATTTGATAAATATAATTGAATACGATAAAAAATAAAATATGAAATGTTAAATACGATAATATAAATAAATTAACATATGTAAAATGATTTCTTTTAATACGATAGAATATTTCACGAAAAATTAATGCTATTAGAAAAATATTTTAACGAAAATTATTTCGTCCGTAAAATTAAAATTCGTTTCGTAAAATTATTCGAAAGATGATTTTATATAGTACAAATTATCTGCAAGATGAATAATGGGTGAAATGTTAAAGTAAATTTTATTTTTTTAAATGAGATCATACGATTTCCTTTATGAGCTTTGCTCCATTGCCTTTTCATCGCTTCTAGTTAAACGAAATACGAATTAAACTTTAAATGAGACCATTTGTTCAATAAAGGAAATGCGTGTGTTTCGTTTTTATGTGTTTGCTTGCAAAAATTATCCTGAACTATAGCCAATTACAGACGATTGTCATTTTCTCAGCAACCGAACTTTTTAATTGAAAAAGCGAATTAAAATAAAATAAATCGATTAATGTATTCAAAATTGTTTCTATTGAAAAAAATGAAATTAATCTTTAAATCTTCTTTACTACTTGATCTACTAAAAATATAATTTACATCATATGTGCTTCTCCGAAATAAAAATATTTTTTTGTAAAAATATTTTTTGTGAAGGAAAATCAATTTTTTTTCATCGTTTGAAAGTAAAGGTTTCCTAAAATAATTTATGTGAAAAAGTTGAAAAGGAATTCGCAGAATTAATGAACATGTACATTTTTTTCTTTACACATCTTGCAATAATAATTATGAATAGTTATTATTTTTCGAAATAGAAAAAGAGATTCCTTTTCTTTTAATAATAAATATTAGAGGAAAAAGAAAGAATTAAAATAATACGATTATTCAAATTGAAAATAATATCGTAGATATTTTTATTTTTAGAAACTTGGTGATTGACATTTTTATAAAGAAAAGTGGAAGGAAAAGTTATGAAATAACTACTTTGATCATGGTACGATACTTTGCAACGTATGGTATTTATTAATAAAATTATATTGGTATAGTTTTATTGGATATCGGTCGCTGACATAGTATGTGTGTTAAGGTGGAATGAAAAGATTAAAATTATATATAGATTATTTTTTCTAGTCTAATAGAAAGAAGCTTTATCTTTAATCATACATTTTTTGTCTTATCCCAAGATCATTCAAGTTTTAATCTTTTTATTTTTCATAAATATATTTTTAAACATATTTTTTAACGATTTAATTCTTATTCTTTATTATATTATTAGTTATAATATATCATTTCTTAATTTTATATTTATTCGTATTTCTAAATGAATGTATAAGATGTTTATTTATATATCATAAGTGAATAAATTAGATATTCTTGCAAAACGATAATTATTTTGTAATTCATTCTAAATCTAATATATATATAGGAAGATACACTTTTCGTTTTCTGAATAATAAAAATGTAAATTACCAAATAAAAATCTACTATTACAAATTATTGAAAATAATAATTTCTTAAATAAAAGACGATAATTATTTTATAATTCATTCTAAATCTATTATATATAAAAAGATACATTGTTTCTTGAATTAACAAAAATTAAAATTACTGTAAATTATCGAATAAAAATCTACTATTACAAATTATTGAAAATAATAATTTCTTAAATTGCTGTATATAAGCATTTTATCTTAAAATTTGAATTAAGAATTTAAATAGTACTCTTTTCTTTTTTTCTAGAAATCATAAGTAGCAAAAGCAAATAATTTTCTTTCTTATTCTTATCGTGAATATTTTTATTTCTTGTTATAATATTTCTTGTTATTCAATTTTTATGTTTTGCGATACATTTCATCGATGCAGAAGTGACAAATTTTAATTACACGAGAAATGGCAGCAACGGAAACTATATAAAATTTAACCAAGCAAATTTCAGTAAAAATTAACCGAGTTACGAGTACATTATCCTTTTTTCCATCAATATTTGCACAGTTGGCTTGTTTCGTCACAACTGTACAAATTTTTAACTTGTGTTACGGTCGGCGAATTTTAATGTTTGACATTTTAATATCGTTATGAAATATAAAAATATGATGCATGAAATACGATTGCAACGATACGTGATGCGATATAAAAACACCAATTTCGGGATTCAAAATCATGGCGTGTCTAACACTTTTACAACACATTAGCATCGAACTGCAAGAGATGCACAACGTCAAAAATATCGAATAAATAACAATATTCAATATATCGAGTGATAACAATTATTCCTTGCATTGAACTTTGCCCTTTATCGTCGTTTACAACTTCATCTGTTTTGTTTCCAACTTGCGACAGATTTTAATTATTACGTCCAGAACATAAATGTGAATGTTCTTTTGTTCCCCGTATATACTCCCGTTGTGTAGAATGAAACTATTATGTCCTTTTGTTTTTCATCGAACGAACAGAGTTTATCCTTCTTGCATATTAATCATCTCGTATTATCTTGCACCAACTATGCTTGATTTTAACGGTGTGACGTTTCAGTGCCGAGGCTCGAACGAGTTTGCGACGTTTACAAATGAAAAATACTTGCACACATTGTCATTTCAAATGTTTTTTTTTTGTTTTTTTTTTTTTTATTTGGAAATTTACAACTGGATGAATTCGAAAAAGTATGTGGAACGGATAAAATTATTTTATAAGAGATAATATGAAATCCAAATAAATGCAAATAATGGTTAGAAAAAATATAATAATGTGAAAGGTGTGTTATATTATATATTATATTATATTATGTATATTATTTATATTATTCAATTACATATATAGCAGGAAGTATTTTATCGAATGCTAATTTGTTGTTTATTATAAGTTATTATAATATATAAATTATAAGTTATATTCGATAACATTGATAATTTTATTAGCTTAATATTCTTATTAGTTTAATATTCTTATTAGCTTAATATTCTATTCTCTTCATTTTTATTATGTTTTTATAT
>NW_006263516.1:431365-441262 GCF_000469605.1 Apis dorsata | reverse complement strand
ATCACAATTTGTAAAATAATTATATTCTTTATATAAAATATAAAATAAATATCAATAACGTAAAATTATTTCTATTTAATTGTTCCAAGAATATCTCATAAAAACTTTTCTATTTCTCTAGAAAAATCAACAAAGAACTTACGTCATTTTTACATATATGTATATATCATATATCTTCTTATATTATTTCCTTACGAATTTTTTGGTATTTATTACATTATTATTATTTATCACATTAACTGCGAATAAATATCAATGAAAAGACAGATATATTATACAAATGAATTACTTAGAATGTAATATATTTAAAAATTGATTTTTTCATTAGAAAACATAATTTTCGATTAAATTTTTTTTAATAAATCGTTAGAATAAGATATTCCAAAGTTTATTTTTAAGAAAAAATTCTCTAAAACTTGATTTTTCGATAATTATTTCCAAAAGAACGTTGTTAATTATTAACAAAAATGATTAGAAGAGAGAATAGTTGATGTAAAATAAATTAAAAATACGAGATATCAAGATTTTGTACATAATTTAACATAATGATTAAAATTTAAATAAAATGAAGGATCACAACAATTTTAGATAATGACCATCTATTTTTTCTATTTAATGAATATTTACTGTTTTCACTGCAACATAAACTTTATGCTTATTATATTCCATTATAATTATGTAAAACGAAATTAACATATAATTATTGTAGAACAAATTAAATTATACCTCCATATTTGATACTTGTATGTCATTAAAACTTGTTTATCAACATGGTTTCATAATTTATTCAAAAGTTATGTTATCTGAATTATTGCACTTCCACTTGCTCGATTTTATTTTAATATAGAAAAAAAGGAAAAAAATTTAAAGTTTTTTTAAAGTTCATATTATATTACAGTGTTCATATTATATTTTATATTCATATTATATTCATATTATATTTTATATTCATAATTACATTTCATAATACATAATTCATAATACATTTCATATTATTTCATTTTATTTTTTCCTCTATTATTAATAGTAATTATTGTTCGATAACGCGAATAATGCGAATTTCGTATTACACAAAATCAATAATTTAGAAATGCAAAAATTTAGAATTAAATAAAATAATTTTTGTTAATATAATAGAAAATAACATTTTATTTCATCAAAATAATATTAATTATTTTCAAAATTGCTTAAAATTGCTTATTAAATTCTATTGATATTATTTATTAGATTAAATTAAATCGATATTATTTTTTTGGATATAGATTCAATTTCTCTTCCAGTCCAATTTTTTTTAGCTTCAGAATTTAATTCTAATTTTTATTTGAATATATTTTCAATTTTATTCATTATTATTATAATATTCATTTATTATTCCTGTTAAATTTACTAATAATATTATATTTTATATAATTATCACAATTTGTAAAATAATTATATTCTTTATATAAAATATAATATTATTAGTAAATTTAACAGGAATAATAAATCGTAATAACATCGTATAGCATACATTTTACGAAGTTATACGATAATTATCACAATTTGTAAAATAATTATATTCTTTATATAAAATATAAAATAAATATCAATAACGTAACATTATTCCTATTTAATTGTTCTAAGAATATCTCGTAAAAACTTTTCTATTTCTCTAGAAAAATCAACAAAGGACTTACGTCATTTTTACATATGTATATATCATATATCTTCTTATATTATTTCCTTACGAATTTTTTGGTATTTATTCCTGAATTACATTATACGAGAACAATGGCGCGATCTTTAATTCGTAATATAGAACTACACAAAGTTGTACGAGACTTTATCTATTTTCTTTACAATAATTCTATCGCATATACGCATGTATATGTTTGTAATGTTTTTCTTACAAAGACAAGGCAAGATCGTAAAATGCCTGATCGAAACGAATCGGGGAATTCCTCGATTAAAGAAAACTTCGTTTCGAACAAGGCGCATGAATATGAATTAATTCGTTCCGCGCACATGCTAATGTATATATATATATATACACACACACACACACACACACACATGTACATACATACACACATTTGTCGAGTTACATGTTTGATAATGTAATAGGATTCGTTCAAAGTGTTAGACTAACTCTATACGACGTGGCGTTCACATACTTGGAAAGAGTATTCGCGCCACTTAAGCCACTATTTTGTACGTAGGGGGAGAGAGGAAGAGAGCCACCAGTAAAAACTTGAAGCGTTATTCGAGACTTCACAGATTTACTGCCCTCGATCTACTTCCATTCGTTAATTACGAGATTTCACCCTCTGTCCCGTGTGTTTGTGACGATAGTTACGAACCTAACAGCAGCGTAACTTTGCCTTCATCGATGATTTCACGGCTATCCCTCCTCTCCATTTCTCGAGGGTAAGTCGTAAAGTAGCGTGCCAACTTTCACCCGTTTCCATCGACCTTCAGATTCTGCGCTGCTCATTTTTGGCATTCGCGTACTGCGCATTGGCGCAAAACAATTGGTCTTTTATCGACAACATATTTCTTACGAAAATGGGAAAGTGTATTGATCTTATTATTATGAACATAGTTCGTATCGCCTTTGACACGTGTGACCTTGGTAAATTCAAAATAATAACACAGTGACTGTTTGAGAGTAGTTGAACAAGGAAATTGTTTGAATAGGGAAATTTATTTATTTAATTTGGTGATTGTTTTATTTTCAATTCTTATGTAAATAATCAATGTTTTTGATCATTCTTGATTTCGATAATTGGTAATAAAATTCTGAGCTTTGGGATATAAAATTAATAAATATGCGAAATAATAATGATACAGATGAATTTGAAAATTTTTTAAAGGGAAGATTTATTAATATAAGGCTTAATGAAACTTCATATGCACGTAGAGTACAATAAATTTTTTTATCAATCAAAAAGGAAATTAATCTCCAAAGTTTTTCAATATCTTTTTATATTTTAAATAAACAAAAATTACTTTTTTTTGCTTGGAAGAATTTTTCTTTAACAGAATGAATAGAATAGTAAACATTTTTAAATATTTTGTAAAATAAAATTTTGTCTATTATAAAATTTATTTATATCTGAAAAGATCAAAATGTATTGAAATTTTTAACGTTGATTTTAACTTTTTAAAATCAGATTACATATTTAAAAAGCAAATAAAAAGTTATTTATCAATATTTCATCAAAAAATAAGAAAGTTTAAATATTTATAATTTATATTAATTATTGTTTGCACTTTTTAATACTACAAACGAGTTTCTAATTCTGAACTTTCAAGTTTAGTATTTTAATATGCTGTTTTTATATGTTTTCACAGTAGTATTATTAGAGATATGCCTTAAGATACATTTAAAATGTCAGTTATTTTTTCTTTCTTTGTTTGCTTTCATATTCAAATATATTTTTTTCATTCATTTATTGATTTATGTATAATTAATAACCATTCATTATATTTCACATCATTTTCTATTTAATTATAGTATTAGAATAGTATTAGATTATATTAGATATATATTAATTATAGTATTAGTATAGTATTAGAATAATAATAATTTGAAACATAACAGGTACAAATCATTCGAACATTTTCCTATAAATCATATTTTGTTTTTATTTTTAGTTGTGTCATTTTTTGACATGAATCATTTAGAAAAATTAATTAAATATTATTAAACTTAATTATTATTTGATTTTTACAAAATAAAAGATTAAAGGTTTGATATACATAATTATTATTGATATGATTTAGATATGATTTAGATTTATATCATTTCTGTTCCTATTTATAACGTGCAGCTTTTCATTTCATACTTTGACATTAAATTACCATAACGAGCTACCAGACTTGTCATTTGAGACCAAGCAATTAATATATCATACATATTGATGCTAAAATAGTTTACTATTTGCTTAATCATTATACTTCATCCCGTGTTTTTGTAAACAAATCGATAGAATATAAAGATATCGATTAAAATTATTAAATTATTAAAATATCATAAGAATCAAATATTTCAATACGAAAATGTAAAAAAATCTTTATTCTTAATGTTATGGAAATAAATAAGTAAAGAAATGGTAATTTTTCTAGAATTATTATTCCATAAAGGAATTTAAAGAAGATTTTAAATAAGAAAATTGCGCTTTCTACGAGATTCGTCCAAACTATTTTCATCGATTTTGATGATGCAATCGTCTTCGAGTACGCTTTTCATGAAAATCCAGGTGCCGAATCTTATTGGAATTGGCGAACGATCACGACTGCGTTTCGATATCGTTCCGCAATTTATAAATCGAGTGGAAAATGGCATCTCTCTGAATGAAAAGTTCCTCAACGAATTTCGCACGAAAGTCGAAGGACGTTTTAGTGGACAATTTTTTTTAATTTTATCGTTGCAATTTTATTTTTATAATTTTATCAATTCGTGAAAAATAATCATTAATAATTCGAGAAAAAATTTCAATTTCTTGTTATTACATACTATTTAATTTAATATATTGTTATAAATTGTTTATAAACAATATTTATTATCGAATATTAATTATGTATTGATTGTTAAAACATTTTTTTTTAATTTTTATTAGGAAACTACATTATCTTCGTATTTTTAAAATTCTTAAATGTTTATTTTTGTAACGTGTATTGTAAATAATATATATATATATAATTAAAAATAATTATATATATAAAAAATAATATATATGATTAAAAATAATTTTTAAAAATAAATATTTAAAATCTATAATATTTCTATAATCTAAAATATAATTTATAATCTATTATATAATCTATTATACAAAGGAAATATTTCAATTCTTAGCTTTATAAAAAAAATTTCTTTAGTTTTTTTTAATTTTCTTTTAATTTAAATTTTTTAATTAAATGTCTGAATATTTTCTTATATTAAATTTTATTAATATTATTTGATGTATTTCTTAGTATATTAATTTATTATTTCTTTTCCTAAAATCTAAATGATATGCACATTAAATTAACAATTTATAGCGATTGTTTCAACATATTAAAAAGACTATCAATAAAATAAATTTTTCTGATTTTAAATTTCGCCTAGATAAATAAATTTTTTACTAATTACAATAAATATTTCAATATATTGATATAGACAAATTATTAGAATTAATAGAATAAATAAGTACGGAATAATAATTTCTATATAATAATTTTCGTCGCATAATTTTGCAGATCGAATTGAATGAAATAATTATTATCTACGAAATAATATATTCCAAGTATCAAAATTTCAATAACTTATCGTCGATTATTAGCCTTTTAATTGCGTTCGATTAAGTTGCGAAAGATTGGAACGATTATCGTGCTCAATTAATTCGTTCATTTCACCGAGAAATAAAATAGCGCGGATGTTTAGCCATTGAATGTGGTTAGTTGTTTCTTGCATAGTCACAGGAATCCTTTGTTTTTGTGGGAAACAACCTGTGGAAAGAATTCAATTGAAGTAGATCAGGAACGTGGAAGTGGTACACGGTAATCGGTTCGGCTTGTTCGCTGGTAAAATATATTAAAATATTATGATCGTTGAAACACTCGCGTAAGAAAGTTTATCAATATTTCCTTCCTCTGAAATTTACATTTAATCATTACGAATTTCTCACAGTGCAATTTGTATTGATTAATCGATGTTAGAAATTGGCGATTAATAAATTTAACAATTGAACAAGATTACGTATTTAATCTTGTTGCAACAAAGTATTTTCTTGAAATTAAATAAAATTATATTTTTTTAATTTTTTGGAAATTTTCTGAAAATATAAAAAAATTTATGATGTATAAAATTTGGTGATATATCATATGATACATATGATATATCATAACATACAGAGATTTGAATTGAATGAAACTTTAATATTTTTTTATTTTTGGAAAATTTTTTAGGGTATAAAAATTATGGTATGTGACATTTTATGATATATGATAGTATGCAATAATTTGAATTGCACGAAACCATAATATTTTTTAATTCTTATCAACGATAAAAAAGTTACACGAATCAGTGGATTTTTTAAGTCCAGACATTTATTTAAAAATTTTTAAATTTACATAAAATCTTATCATTCTAATTTCTAAATAATTAATTGAAGTATACTTTTTAATATACGTTAAAAAATATATAATATATGATATTTTACGATAGTATACAATGATTTGAATTGCATGAAACCATTATATTTTTTAATTCTTATTAATGATATTGATAAAAAAAATTGCACGAATCAGTGGATTTTTTAACTTTAGATATTTATATTTTAAAAATTTACCATTCTAGTTTTTAAATAATTAATTGAAGTATACGTTTTACTGTTAAATGTTATGTTAAAATGTCTTTTAAAATTTTATTAAAAAAAGAGCTAAATGAGTTTTAAGATAGGGAAAAATTTAATATATTACAATATAATGATTATATTGCATAAATATAATTTTATTTTATCAATCATAGTCTCAAATGATTATTAAAATTGTTGAAATAAAATAATAATTATATATAATTATACATAACGCTAATTTAATCATGATTAATGAATAGAAAATCTTTACATAAGAGCTGTCATAAAACATTTGAGGAATATTAAAAGATAGAAAAAATAAATATAAATAAATAACAACCTGGCTGTTAAAATATTAATTTAAAAAAGATTTTCTAAAATTATAATTTTTGAAAATTTTCTATATATAAAACGTTTCAAATACTATTGATTTTGTGTGTTTCAATTGCAATGGTAGACGTTCATTTGGCTGTAACAATAATTTTAAAATTGAATTCAGAATACGAATTGTTTGACGTTCCCAATAAATAACATTAGTAGCGTTTGCTTGTAACTAAATCAGTTAAATAGTGAGGAATATGCAAGCTGCGAGGAATGGCATAACGATACCCCATTTAATTTAATTTCCAAAATGGCCGGAAGCGGGATAAGTTGAACGGCTGTTCCATGACCGAACTTAGAAACTGTCATTAAAATTTAACAGAAAATGTACCTTCAACGCCAGCGGCATCTACATACATAGATCTTGATGTCTGTCGCGCAGAGAGCTAGTAGTATCCTGTTATTACTAAAACTTCATCATACAGTCGTAGTTAATTAATAGTTGACGCTTGAATCTTGCTTTTTAATTTAAGGTGATAAGATATTTTGAAAGGTGACAAGTTGCTGTACAATTATTCCAATTAATATTCGGATACCGTAATATCTTTAAATATATTATCTCGTATGCGAAACAATTATTCGAACATCTTGTTGCTCACGATGAAAATAGAAATATTAATTGTTTAAAATATACATGAATTGTATCGTTATAAATGAAATGTCTAAATAAATAATAATACTTTTAATATATATATATTTATATTTTGTATATAGTTTTATAATTTTAATGAAAAGGATGTTAATTTTGATTAACGAGGAAAGTTAAGATTATTATGATTGAAATATTTCATCGATTGTTATTAATTATAAAATTATTTCGATTCTTAATATTTATTTTTGTTAATTTAAATTGTTCATATTAATGATAGAATATTTATTTTTAATGTTTTTGAACTTTATTAACATTGTTCCTAATTTTTCATCGAATTTATGTTATCGAATTTTGTATTAGAATAACTAGAAATTTTGAGATTCATTATATTAATAGTTTTTTTTATAATAAAATAATTAATAAAATATTATATTTGAGTTTATATTCATATTATATTTGAGTTTCAAGGTTAACACGAAATAAATATTATTTAACAATATTTCATATCCAAGATTGTAATAACTATTTCTACAAAATGTTTAAACAAAAGAATCTTATATATCATTAATATTTTATTCTGCTAAAATATATTTATATTTTAATCTGCTAAATCAACTTTTTTAATTAAAATCATGATAAATAATTAATTTGAAATAAATAAAATATTAATTACTAAAAATGAAATACAATTTTTAAATATCTTTTTTCACATTAAATTTATAATAGTAATTAAACTAAATTATTTATTTATAAAAAAATAATTTGTTTCTTATCCAAAAATAAAATAAATAAAAAATTAATATACTACCAATATTCGGATATTATATAAGAGAGTTCAATTTTTACTTTTTACTCAATATACTTTTATTATTTTTATTCAATTTTATTTTTATTCAACTTGAATAAAATTTCAATTAAAAATATTCGAATCTTTTTCTTAATAATTCAAATATTCATATAAGAAAAATCTAATTCGTATAAGAAAATCATGCTATTTAAATTATTTTTCATATTATATCACGCGAAATTGGAATTAAATTTCAATGAGCATCAATATTGTTTTCACATTTAGAAAAAAAAGTTACATTTAAAGATAGATCGATCCATCGAAATCTATCTTTTCAATCAACCTTCTTTTATTATTTATGCACGACTAAACTATAAATTAGGGAAGGGAAGGAAGAGAATAAGAGGTCCCCGAAAAAAAGGTCAATAGGTCACTGCGGAGATCTTTTTTCTTGAGATTTAAATGTTACCGGATATTAAACTGCTTGGACGAGATAATCTTACTTTTGGAAAATGTCAAATCGTTTGATTTTAATACCGCGGCGATGTCACTTCCAAGCAGTTTCTTACGTAATTCAGACATAAGTCAGACGACAGCATTTTCAATTTTATCCCTTCAAGTTTAATTATCTTTCAGTTTTATAATATTAATTAATTTTTTGTACAATACGTTTTAAATAATCATACTATTAATAGGGATTTCCTATTCTATGGTAGTTATAGTTGTACATACACATCACAAACTTTTCAAATATTCGAGTTTCCTTTTTCACACGCATTCATTATTGTCGTCAATCTTTACAGAATTTTTTCTGCTTGATCAAAAATCAATATCGGCCACAAGGAAATTCCTTTTAGCGATTTTTGACGAAATATTGAATCGTGTTAAAAACCGTAACACTCTTTTTTTCATATTTATATTCCATTTTAGCTACAAAAATTAAGAATTGGATTGAAGAAAAAATCAATTTTTCAGATGTTGATAAATTGGAAGATGTTGAAGCGAGAAACTGAATCGCTGATCAACATTTTTGACTCATATCTGAATTATAGATACTAAATATTGTTTGCATAGGTAGAAATATGGGTTAAAACTGAACGAGGATTAATTTCAATTAGATATCGTTCTTAGATATTATTTTCGAGAATATTATTCAATATATTATTCTCAATTATGAATTTTGAGTGAAAGAAAAAATGATTATATAATAATAACAAAAAAAGATTGATTATTCATCTCGTAATATATATGCTAAACATTTCATATTCGTAATGATTCGTGATGAAATCCAGAGTAACAATTCAACATATAATTTCATCGCTCTGATTGGAATGAACGAAAGTTGGCCTGTTAGAATAATAACGGATTAAAGAGCTCGTTATCCATCGAAATCGACTGGCAGCCATGGCTCTGTTTAAATGGCGGATTTACATAAACTTGTTAATATACATTTTAAGCTCCTATTGCAAAGAAATCAAGATTTGAATGTTGTTGTTACGCATCGTATACGTGTTATTAAATGAGATCGTTTTTTTTTCCCTTTTTTTTTTTCTTTTTTGTTGTTCGTTTAATCACTTGATGTCGCATTTTGCACCATTAGCGTGATGTCGACTGGCTTTTTATGTAACGATGCATGAGTGTAACGCGTATGAATAATCAATGCGCCGTTTATGGATAATAAATCGAGTTAAATTATGATGGTAATATGATATAGTATAGTTTGTGGACAAGAAAATATAGCATATAACGTATGCTATTATTAAATCTTCTTTTATGTATATATTTGAAATTTTTTGAAATATAATTTGTAAGTTAATCAT
>NW_006263516.1:427937-430995 GCF_000469605.1 Apis dorsata | reverse complement strand
TATATATATATATATATTTAATTTTTTTAAAACTTTCACATCGAGTTTTTAATAGTAGTGTATTTGTTTTTATTTCTAATGCAGAGATATATAAATAGAAATAATTAAAAAATTATTAATTAGAAAGAAATGTAAATGTTTATTTTGAAATAAAAATAGTGGAGAGTAAAAAAATAGTAGAGAAAGATTCAAATTATTTTAAAATTAATCTTTGATTGATTAAGTAATCTTGATAGAAATTAAGGCAAACTGTTAATAATTCTATAAATTCTATTTAATATACTGAAAATTCTGTTTCTTTTTTTGTTATGTACAATGCAATTATTAAAACTTATTTACAATAAAAAAATAATATAAAAATACATAAGTACAATTTTTTGTATCTGATGTCAACAATTTTAAATCTTGATTATAAAATAATAATTATTGTCTATATTACTTGTTTTTAATTTTTTAAAAGATCACTTATAATTTGTTGAAATCTTTATTTCTGATAAAAATTTATAAAAAAAAAAAAAAACAATTCAAATATTCTATCTTTTTCCAAAAGGCAAAAAAATATTTTATAAAATTTTTTATTTATTTTAATTTTTTATTTTTTAATCGATAAATTTTCTTTAATATAATATTCATTGTATTACAATAATATATGAATGTATCATATAGAATAAATTTTATAGAATATAATTAGAACATTATAGAATAAATGTATTAAAGAAAATATGAAATTTGCAACTTATATTATCATATATAATGAAGTTTATAATAAGAATTTTTGAAGAAGAAACATTTTTATATTAATATAATATAGTGAACGATGTTTTCTTATTGTCAATAAGAGACTTTCATTTGATTTTTAATACTTAAATGATTGTCATTATGCGAAAAGAAAATCAATAAAAGTGTGTTGTCGAATCGAAGTGAAAAACATAATCATTTTGATGGGCATTACTACAAAAAAAGACATCACATTCGTTCAAAATCATATGAATAGTCCTACTTATCTTAATTTAGAACAAATTAAGAAGCGTGTCGTGCACGTTGCAAGAGATATCTTCATTTTTCAAGAGGACAATGCCACCGTTCACATTACAGAACATCCTTAAAGACTACACATCTCTCACGTGATAATATTCTACTTATGAACTGATGGAAGGAGACACACTCACCTGATTTCAACTTTATTGAGACATTGAATGCTACATTTAAATAAGAGAATTAGAAAATATCATTGAGTTGAATCAAATTGAAAAATTATTATTATTTTAATCGATAATTTAATTTTCAATATATATATATATTTGTCTTTAAGAGATCTTTAATTATTATTTTCTTTAATCGAAAATATTCGAAAATTCAGTGTAAAGAAAATTGTAAGAACTGTAAATAATAAAAATATACATATTGTATTTCAGTTCTAAAAATTGTATAATTAATTCTATTGTAAAATATTAAAATATTAAAATACATTAAAATATTAAAATATCTATTATTATGAAAGAGTAAAATAACCGTTATTTTTCAATACTTTTTTCATTTTTTTAAACTATTTAAATTGTATGAAATAGAACAAAACTTGAAATTTATATAGGATGGTTCACCTAACTGTTAATAAATTGGATTATAAAAATTAAATTTTAATAAGGTCACATTTCAATATCATTATTTTTTTTATAAATAAATATATAAAAATTGAATCTAGAAGAGATTGATTCTATAGGATTTAATATTTTTTAATATATTAATCAACTGTTTTTTACAAATATTGAGTAAGCTATTTACGTCGAAAAATTATTAGTTTAAAAGATATTTAAATTTGAATTTTATAAAATTTATTATGTTTTATGATATTCAAGTTAAAATCACGATAAAATAATATTTATTAATGCATTAAATATTATATGATTTTTAAAAATCAAAAATTATATATGTAATCTTTGTCACATTGATCTGTAGAAAAACTAATTACACCAAAATATGCACTTTTTGAAATCATTCAAAGTTTAATGAAACATTTTTTAATATTATAAAAAAACAAAGGAAATATTCCAAATGAATTATAAAATTAGATGAATTATTCTATAAAATATAAATAAATTTTAATACTTTATCATTCTATTATAAAAATTATTTTAATTGTATTTAAAAATTGTATTTAAAATATGAAAGAATGTTGAAACATTAAGAATTGTTTTATTTCTTTAAAGACATTTTTTTTTCGCTGAAAGAAAAAAATTATTATATGTACATAACATATACATACATAACAATACATAAACAATTTATTAAAATCAGAATTTTTATGAATTGTCCTATAAAAAAAAATAGGATAATAGTTCGAATAATCTTACAAGTATATTAAAAATTGGATAATTATAGATTTTATCGAAAGCAATATTATTTTTTACCTTTTGATCAAGCGTAATTTCTTTACAAATACGAAACGTGTGTATTCTTCAATTATCACGAAAATTTACCGATAAAATTATCGAATATTGCGCAATAATAATCCGTTATTGATTATTGATAATTGATAATAATAATTATGTGATATTCAATCGCATAATAATACGTCATGCGAGATAGATATTGATCGATATATTCCACGAATCGATAATCGAAATTGTACTGTTGGATGCAAAAAGAGTCTCAGGAAAATCTTTTTGAATAAAATTGTGAATTTCGTGATATTGTATCCTCAAAACTAACAAAGTTGCAACATTGTTTTATAAGTCAATATTGATCAATTCTTACTTTTCTAAAAATATATAAACTGAGGCCTGTCATTGAGCCCATTCCCGCATTCAACAGCACAATTATAGAAATAAGTGGGATAACTATTTACCGAATAAAACCGAAAGAAAACAATTTTTAAAATTTTTTTTCCATTCGTTTCGGTTTCGACAGCTTCGAATTTCATATATTACATGAAATTAAAAATAAAAAAAAAAATACATACAAATATATATTCGATTTTTAGACAGAAACTAGCACGATTTTATAATGTTCAACATATTGTAACGAACAAGCAATGTGAAAATGTTTTTGGAATCAAGGT
>NW_006263516.1:412456-427629 GCF_000469605.1 Apis dorsata | reverse complement strand
TGTAATAGAACAAGCTTTTTTTCCAGTTATTTTTTTTTTTTTTTTTTTTCTGTCCGTTCATTGAAGTTGCTCCATCATTTTTTTCCTTTTTCAGAACAAATCAATAGGGAAGAAAAAATGGCGGATTACCTTGCCCGTATCGTTTTCCCACTTTCATATGAATATATTCGCAAATGGCCAGAGCTATTTACTTCCATGGTACTTCCACTTTCGAGCATATCGGTGGGATTCGCTGGAACTTTTGAAAGGAAAGCTATTCGAAACTGTGTAACGTCTCGAATATAAATGCATTCGTTCCGCAGAATGTTATGAATCAACGGTTAACCAGGTCGAATGCATCGTAATACAAGAGCTGGGAAAAATGATCCGAAGAAAGGCCGTTGTATCGATAGACGGATACAATTGAATGTTTGATTTCTTAGAAAACAATTGCGGGTTGGATACCTATAATCGATTCGATGTTACGTGATAATTGCAACGTATTACGCGTACATGATTACGAAATTATTTGATATACAGATATTCTTTCATAGATTGGAAATTCTGATTTTGATAAAGATTTTTGTACGTATAAGATATTTTTTAAGGCCATAACAAACGCAAAAATTCGTATACAAAAATATCAATTGATTAAAACGTCTTCGTCACACTTACTATCAAACTCTATTTCCATCTTGTTTTATTTAGGACAAACTTGAATTGCATGTAACCTAATAAATAAATTGCAATTCATATTTTTGTGTTTGTTTCGATCTTCAGAATTAATTTTCCAAAGTTCCATAATACGAACATAATTACACGTGCAATTTTTTTCGTTCATCTGTTTGAAATTGAAGATTTGTACTGTGATTAACTTTTATTTATAGGTTTTTTTCTCGAAATCGATCACCCATATTCGCGTGATGCTTATTTGACTTACGAAGGATCTTCGTAAGTATTTGGAAAGATATTTCACAGGATGTAATAAAATTACTATTAAATTGTTATAAAAGTAATACAAAAATGGTTTATTAAAAAAATTATTTAAAATATAAAACTAATATAATTTTTGACTTCAAGAAAGAACGTAATCTATAAATGTTGCTGCTATTGATTAATAAAATTATAATTCCAATTCCTCTATTTAATGGTTTATGCATTATATAAATAAAATTTAAGATTTACGAATATACTATGGAATATTTTATATTATATCCTTTAAAAAGATTAACGTTCTACAAAGCTGAAGTTGATCAAGACAATTCGAACAAGAAGTTGTTATCTGTTATATATCTGTTATACGATTCACTAAAACGTAATTAATCTTCCATTTTTCTTTTCGACATTGGAACGAATTAGAGTAGAAATTTTAACAATTATACCATATAGTTATTTGACAAAGATTCGAACTGTTCATGTAGAATTGATAAGTAAGGACTTGAGGTCACCAGCGATTCACATTAGTAAAATATGGAAGTACTATGCAGAAACATGCGCGGCAATTAACGTGTTGAACGTTTGCCAATGTTAGAATGATCAACGAATATCGATAATACAATCGAAAAAAAAAAGAAAAATATTCATGAAACTACGTATTCCTCCAATAATAGATGTGCCAACACCTAGGCGCATCTGCATCTAACGTTAATGCGATCATGGAGCGGATCAAGAACCGTATTATACTTTTCCATAGATACGATATTAACCGGAGAAATTCCATGTAAAGACGATGGAATAAGGGGGAAGTGACATCGAGAATGGCCCTTTCCTTTGCACTGATCCGTAAACAGCAAACGAACCGACGCACTTGTACGTCTACGACAAAGCGAGTCCGGGCTCGAAGATGCAAGATCCCCTCGTTTGCTCGGTATAATGATCACCCGAGTTTCAGGATGCATGCAGAAGGCAGAAGTGCAAACATGCCAAGTTCCTTCATATCAATTGAAAACAGTAGCATAATGCGCCGTTAATTAAATCCTAACAAACTTCACCCCCGTGAAGGAATTCGCAGGAAGTAATGGATTGCATTGGTGGTTCCAGCTGTAGCCTGTTCAAATTTATAGCGTTGTTGTGGGTTATAAGTCATATGAATAATTTCAATTTTACTTAAGGGGAAAGAATAAATGGATACCTTTTTTTTTTGTGTGGAATATATTTGGAATGTATGGGTATTGCGAACGAGATGAGCCGGTTATGGTTAAAAAGAAAATAAAGAAACATGGACGAAACGGATATTGTGTTGAAAGAATATAATTGACGAGGCATATTGATATTGGATGATTATTATTTATTCTTTTCTATGCTTTTGTCATATATAATTGAATATTTGGTATAATAGAAAGGAATTCTTTAGTAGCTTATTAAAATTATGTTTTATTATTCGTCTTATTTATCTATTATAAATTGCAATTTTCTTATTTTTATAATTTTACAAATTTTGTTAATAAATGATTCTTTGCGATTAAAATTTAAAATGATATTATTTATGGAATGAAAATATGTATATCCGATAATACATAACAAGTGAATGATGATGACGATGAATTTAAATTTTATACATTTTTCTTAATGAGAATATATAATATGGCATAGTAAACAGTTATTTAAAAAAATTTCATGAAACCATTAATGAATTCCACTAATCTTTATGTATTTACTTTATATTTTTAATATAGAATATATATATCAATATCATTATTATAATATACATATAATATTGATAATGGCAATATCTTTGATCATTTGCCAGAATATGTATCAATAATATATTTAATAAATTTTAATAATAATAAAAAATACTTTTTAAATAGTTTTCACTAGTTTTGAAATTTTATTCATTAATTTTTTTCAGTATTTTTTTGATATTTATTTTTTCATTCAATATATAAAAGTTCTTATTATTTTCTTATATCCTTATTGTCCGATTTAAATCATTTCTTCATTTCAATATTTCAATCGTTCCTTAAAAACATCCACGTATTTACTCGAATTCGATCATCAATCCATCGACAAATATGTCGGATTTTTCAAACAATTTCAAAAGAAATTTTGTTACAAGATTCAAAGCTGCGATATTATTCCATCAGATATTTCGCGAATACGTAACTCGAACCATTCCACTCAACCCATCTTATGCACGCACGCGAATCAATTTCTGGATCAGAGCGAAGATGATCACGGAACGATCGGGGCCCGTGTCGACTCGTGAAAAGTGATCAGAAAGATTCATCTGCGAGGGCTATTTATTACTCTATTATTACATTCGGCCGGCCGATACGTTGTAATTGCCGATCCCGCGATACCGAACCGCTCCATTGTTTTAAATTGCAAAAGGATTCCTCACTCTGCCCGTAATAATGGTACCTCGGCGCTCTGTTGATTGTTGCGGCTGACAACAAGTGTGAGCCGCGAGGAGGAACGTTCTCAGCACGATTTCTCATTTTTACGTTCTACTTCCGATTCTTCGACCATTGCACAGGAGGGAGAGGAGGAGGGAGGGGCATCAAGCGTCGCTCACTTCTCCACCACGGCAATTGAACATGCACTGTGAAAACAAAACGGATTACAAATATATATATATATTTCTATGAATATCGTTCACGGTCTCGATGAATCGGTATCGAGGATGAATGCGAAACGAGCGAACGGTCGTGTAACGGGTTGAAATACTTAATCGAGCTAGCAGATTTGAGTAACAGGAGTGCTTATGATATTCGAGGTTAATTCTGAATATGATTTAGGGGAAAGATGTTCAATTACTCTGGGGAAAAGGTTGCAGTTGCGCAATGATTTGACGTAGAATTTACTCGTAGTATTTATGATTAGTGAAGGGAAAAATTAGATATTGGATTCAGCTTTCACTTCGAAACGAGTTTCAAGTGAAATGAATGAGATAAACGAGATAAATTGATGAATGAAATTTTACACCGATCGTTTATCCGATTCGTGTTCGTTTCCTCAAAATTGCGAGTGAAACGAGAAATACTATGTCGTGTAAGACATTTTAATTAGAAAGTAACGGTATGCATGATTTTGATGATGATTGATGATATTTTTGCTACCTATTAACTGGAAATAATATATACATGTAAATACATGATGTAATTAATCATATTAAAAATAATATAATAAATATTATGTTTATAACGACTATTGTCAAAATATTATAATATTTCTTCAAAAAATTTAATTAAATCAACAATTTTTATGTTAAAATTCTTAACATATGATGTTTATAATATAAATAATTATTTATTCTATAGTTTATGATTACAAATTATTTAAAAATAAATATATTTTCATATTCATTTTAATAATATACATTTAATAATAATTATATTTATTTACACAAAAATATTAAATTTTATTCATCTATTTGGCCAAAAGTGTATTGTTGAATCTTATGTTTTAAATTTTTCTCCTCTTTATTTTTTTGGACAACTTTCTTTATTTTATTAAAATTTAAAAACACAAATCACTGATCTCAAACTGTGAATTCTTAGAATATATATAAAAATAGAAAAAGTATTGAGGATATAATGCTGTTCAAAAATAATGCTGTTTTTGAGAGAAGTTAGAAATATATGAAAAAAAAAAATATATAAAAAGAAAATATATGACGATATTTATCTTTATATGACACTGTTACAGAGAGAACAAAAAATTTTTATAATTTTTTATAAATTTTTCTTGTGATCAAGAGTATCGCGTAATCAGAGAATTAAGAAGCGATTAGACTTCCATATCAAAGGAGCGTGATTCTCTATTTTTTTGATCTTGATCTCTTTGATTTTAGAAAATTTAAAAACTGTGATCATTTTGGGAATGTATTCTTTTGAATATCGTATATGATAAACATTTTGAACTTTTATATTTTGAAAATATATGCTCTTTTTTAAATAATATTTATGTGATTAATAAAAAAATGATCGCAAAAATCGTTATTTTTAAGCCATAATTTTATGCGATTTGTTTTTTTAATTAACCTTTGCACGAAAAAATTAATTAGGATTTTATTTTTACTTTATTTTTATTAATGCAGCATGACTTAATATAGTTTATGTTATTACGATTATTTCATTTCAAAGTATTTCAATATTTTTACAACAACAAAAACAAGAATTTTTATTAGAATTATTTCTAGTTTTAAATATTTAGTATTCTAGTTTTAAGTATTATCCAACTTAGTTTCCTATAATATATATATATATTATAGGAAACTATCAAATCGTGTATCTTAATCTATTCTAACAAATGTTATAAACAGATATACTATAATTTATTATTTATTTATTTATTACTATTTATATATTTATTACTATCTATAATATAACAAAATTTCGGTGGTTACACATGATACTTTTCATAGCGTCAGATACAATATATATAACAATATATCAATCTTCTATTAATTTCAATATTTCGTATAAAGTTCTATTATACAATAGAATTCCATTTATTTATTGAACTATTTATTGAACTTTATTTATTGAAACTAAATTTTAGCATTCAACAAGTAAATTAAAAATTCTAAAAATTAGTCTAAACTTCTATTATTTGAATTGATATGTCAAATAATGTATAATAATTGTATAATAATCTCACTTTAAATTGCTAAATTTTCTTAATATATTCTCAATATATTTCTCACTATATTTTGTAGATTTAAATAAGAAACAAATTTTATGTAAACATAGATTGTTTAACGCTTTATTAAAAAGTTAAAAAAACAAAAATACGAAATACAAAGGGATATTACATATAATTTTATGCAAACTATTTATTATCTTAGTTAGTTATTAAATTAGTACCAAGTTTTATTTAATATTAATTATTATTATTAATATTAATTTTATTATAAATTTAATACGTAATCTATATTTTATTATTATATTACTGTTAATATAATATATTAATATAATCTATTATTATTCCCTTTGAATTCAATATTTTTGTTTATAATTTTTTTATAAATTTGTGAATCTATGCTGTCTATATTTATATTATAATATTTTTATATATTTAGATTTAAACCTAACTCTATCTAGGATGAAGTGTTAATTGTAATACAATCAAACAAAGAGTGACTTTACGTGATAAAATAAAAAATATACGTGATAATAAAATAAAATTAATATAATATTTTTTTCTTTGAGGTTTCAATCTTTAAAGTCGATTTTTCGAAAATGAAACTTCAAAAAAAAAATGTTGCATTTTTTTTTATTTTGTTGCACAAATTAATCTCTTGTTTAATTGTATTACAATTACCACCTTATTCTGTATAAATAAAAAAAAATATGTAACACAATGATCATATATCATATAATTCAAAAAATTGTATTAAATATAGGATTAGATGCACTCGATTTAAATTTGGATACTAATTATTAAAAATTAAAATAATTGGGAATAATTGGTAAATTTCTGTTACATGAATCTTTGTTATTTATAAGATGTTAAAAAAAAAAAAAAGAATTCAAAACTTGTAATAGTATTTATGAAAAAAATATCCAAAAAACAGAATGAATTTTTTTGTTAAACAAAAAAATTTGTTATAAATATTCGATAGGTATTTTCCTCCCATTATAATCCAAAACTTATATTTATTATAAATCATCATATATCTTCAAATATAACTTTGAATTGAATTAATTTCTCTATTTCTATTTCTATTTCAAACAATTTTTTTTTTTCAACCAATCCTGTATAATACTTTCTCATTCGTACGTAAATGAAATTCACTTCTCTAAAACATAAAAGTCAATTTTATTTTATTTTAAGAATGTCTACATTGATTCAACATTTTTTCGTCTCTCTCGACGAATTACCATAAACCCTCAAAGTCTCAAATATCTTCTACGATATTTGTCCTCTTTCAAAAACTTCACTCTACTTCCCACCATCCCTATTACATTTCCCACCTACCCGCGAACGATTCATCCTGGCTACATTTTATTCATCAATTTTAATCATCGAAATCACAAGGCGACATTTATCCAACAGCATCGTAAAATCCGTTGGCAAGGCGCAAGAAGTGAGAGTGCATGACGGGCGGCTCGGTTTGCCGCTCGGGTGTGCCGCGTTCCTCGTTGGACCAGGAAGTAGCACGATGGTACACTAACCGCATCGACTTTTTTTTCCCTCTCATTGCCTGGTACTTTACGTAATTGACTTCCTGGTAGCGGTCGCGGAGCGGCAAGGATGGCACGGGTCCGAAAAGAGGCGTGCGCAGCCAGCGAACTCGAGGAGTTTAGAATCTCATCCTCTCGCCTCGAGCGAGCTCAAACGTGCTCCTCGCACGTGGGGAAAAGGTAGCACCGGCTTCGCGGTGCCCCTTTTTACAGTAATCACATAATAATGGGAGTGTAAAATTCATAAAGCTCGGCCAAGACTGAGGTAACACCCGAAGAATCTTGGTCGTTTCCAGCTTTCCTCTCTCTGTCTCTTTTTTTCTCTCTCTCTCTTCAATTTTTCACAGTTCCTTCTCCTTCTCTTTGTTGGCTGACGCTCCCGTCAGGGGTCCACCTGATCGTCATTTCCGCACTCTCCCCCGTTTCCTCGACCCGAAACGGGGCATTTAGCGCAAAATAAAGAGCGACATGCCGACCGTTTTACGAGGTTTAAGTATCGGTGGGAACGTTTGACTCCGTTATGCTTCTTGACGAGGGACGAATGTACAAAGTCTGTTGTTTCGTTTCATTACGCTCGCCGTGGTATGTTTGGGCGGAAGAGGGCGATTACGAGAAAAATTGTGGGATGAAAATCTTTTGTGCCAGACTTTATCCGTTCATCGTGAAACTGTAAAATTTCGCGCCTCTTTTCTTTTCTTTCTTCTCTCGGAAAAAAAGTTTCTTAGAAGAGAAGAATTTGAAGTATCGTGAGGAGATTGGAGCCATGTTTGATCAACTTGTTTCTTTGCTGCGATCAAAATTTGAAAACTTGGAAATTTTAAAAATTTTAAAAATTAAAAAATTTAAAAAATGATTATGAGAGAAATTGGGATTGGAAAAACTTATGTGCTAGATTTTATGTGTTTATTGTGAAAGTCTTTCAATCTCTTTTTTTCTAACTTGGAAAAAAACTTCTTAGAATTTTCAATCGTTATTATTAAGACAAGAATTTTAAAATTTGATCTTTGGAAGAATGAAAACCTTCTGTACTAGATTTTATCTGTTATCATGGAGATTTAAGTAAAACTAGTCAACGTGTTTGATTAACTTGTTTCTTTACCAATATGATCTTTAAAATATAACAATTTTTTGTGGTAAATGGAAAGTTTTTCAAGAATACGTATATGAAAAGTATATGAAAATAGAAAAACTGTTGTTTCGTTTCATTAAAATTAAATTTGTTTTAAATTTCAAAATTGAATTGAAAGATTTTTATACGAGAAATATCAAAAAATATTGAATAACTCACATCGATTTTTTGCAATGAAAAACATACGAATATGCTTTACACTATTTAGATCTATTTGTAAAATAATTTTTTCAAATATTTAATTATTTTCATATTAATATAAAAAAAATAAATTAATTTTTATTAAAATATATATATACTTTAATAAATTAAATTTTTATTAAAATATATATATTTGTAACTTATTTGGCTAAATGAATTTAATTACCATAATTAAAACTTGATTATAATTAATTAAAGTTAAATATTAAACAATTTAATTTTGCAGATTACAAATATAACAAATGTTATTAATATCACAGAGAATAATTAAACGAAAAATAAATCAGATTATTGTTGAGATTGTAAAATTGATTTGTAAAATTAATTTTATAAAGAAATTTCAAAAATCAAAAATGAAAGAGGAATCTCTATTTCTTATAAAATTTTACTATATCAAAATTTTTTTATCTATTTATTATATTTATATAAATCAAATGTAATCAATAAAGGAGTTATGAACCAGATGAAAGAGCAATTAATACATAATTATTCGATAATCGCCGATCCATTATTCCACTATCTTCATATAATCGAATCCTCAATTTCTCAATCCGTCGATCTTCAAACGAAGTGCAAGGATCCGAAGTTTAGACTAATTAGGCTTGACTCTCACTAATTGATGCACGCAATATCGTTTGTGTTTCTAATCATCCCTAATAATAAGATATGATTAAGAGCATGATAAATTCATTCGGAAATATTTCTTCGCTTCTTTTTGTTAATTGCGTAGGATTATTGCGACGATAATTATTGAATAAAATATAAAAAAAATCACATATAAAAGAAATTAATTTTATAAGTCTTTCAGGTCTATGATCATTAATGTAGATTATATACGAATAAATTCTAATTTTTTTTTTTTTTGAAACAAACTAATTCTTAATTTTCAATTACAATTTATAAATTTAACTTAATATAAAATTTTTATGTGCAAAATTTAAAAAAATATTAGATTAAATAATTTAATAATAATGTAATATAATAAAAAATAAATTTTTTAATAATTATCGCGTATCACGTAAATGTATCTTAAGATATTAATCACATTCACATGTTTCATATTCTTTCTTCTTGAAAAAGACTTATGTGGTTCAAGAATTTTTTAAATAACATTTAAAATTATTTAATTAAGTTAAAATTAAATTATTGAAATAATTTTAAGCTAGTCCAAGATATGTATATTCATTATTATATAAAGACTACGAAAAGATTCGAAAATATATTATTAACAATTATATATAAAACAATGTTTATAAATTTTTTTTTAATTTTTTTTTATAATATGCAAATTATCTTGTTCTTTATCTAACTCTTTTAAAGAAAAAAATTTAATCCTTATATATATATTATATATCATATATTTCTTAATGAATGCAATATCATAATAACTCGAAATATAAATATAATATAATATAATATAATATAAATATAAAAATAATTCAAAATAATTTTAATTTTAATAAGTTACAAAAAGGAATTAATAATCTTACTCTTAATGAAATACTATGTCATAAGTCTCTTGTCACATACTATTAGGAAAAAAATTATAACAATTTTAAAATCTATATAAAATTATTTTCAATGTCCTATAAATGTATAATATTTCGTATAAAGAATTAATGAAGCATTTCGATTTTCGATATCGAAATTTCTATATAGAAAATCATTCTATATTTCCTTTGTTTTTCTCTATTCTCTCTCTCTCTCTTTTTTTTATTTGTAAAATATCGGAGGTAATTATCATAAGCCAATGTAATTATATTAAAATAAATAAACCGACAATTAGTCGACATGATCCTCTTGGGAACTATCTCTTGAAAACCAGGATTAGAAAGCACGAATATAAGATTATAATTAAATTATAATTAAATTGTCCACAATACAATATACAATATACAATACAATTATTTCAAATGTTCTGTTATAATAAATAGATAATTACAGATTCCACAGAATAATTTTTGAATAGACATAAATATTATATTGTCTCCTGAAAAATAATTTCAATCTATATAATATTTATGTCATGTTATGTCATTATGTCATGTTGTGTCATTGCAGAAAATTAAGTAGCAAAAATGAGCAAGAAAAAAAAAAATATAAAAATTAAAATTGATCCATTAATTTTAAATCAATTATCTCTTAGTAAAACGCTGATGAGAAAAAGCATATATTGTGTGAGCAGGAGAGTATTCATTTTGAAAATGAATGAAAAAGCGTGAATTTTAAGCAGCTTGGTTATAATTAAAGTACAGCAATGGCCCATTGTACAGAAAATTAGAATGATGAGTTTACAACGATATTTTAGGAGCTAAGGGAAACGACTTTTGTAAGTGCTCATCATCCATTATTGTGTCGTTACATCGAAAACAAATTACAGAAAGTTTCGAAGGATTTTGAACATAAGATGGAAGCTTTAGCTGTCTTAAAGGGGGTTAAAGGTAATGATGCGGAAATTTTATTGCATGAACGAAACTGGTTAACGTCAATAGAAACTATGTTCTATACTTTGATCTTTCGATCAAGAATTATACATTTTTTAAGTATTTTTTTTAGTATTACGATAGAGATTGAATATTTATTTCTTTAATTATTTTTTTTTTCTTAAAAATAAACTGATGTTAAATAAACTGCAAAATAAATTGCAAATGTGTATATTCATAGAAAATGAATAAAGAAATAGAATCAGAATAAAAAATTTAAAAATGACGAAATGAACAAGAAAAATTTAGATTATTCAAAACATAACTAATAAAAATATTAATAACTATAATAAATTATATATTTTATGATAATAATAAGAATCACATTCGTAATATATTGTATAAATTATTTTTTAATTTTGCATATACTTCATATTGCATAATGACTCACTTGCAAGTGTTTAATTTAGTAAAACAAAGTCGTTCAAAGGCAATGAATCATCGAAATGAAATAATATTATATTATTTATGTATAATATTATATATTATAATTAATATTAAGATGATAATATGATTTGCATGTGAGTTTGCGTTGTGAGTTATTTAGATATCAAGCTTGATGTAATGGATTATAAATGAAAAATTAACAAAATAAATTGTTCGATCAAAATTCTGTAGAAATATATAATAATTATGATCAAATTTAAAAGAATTTCTTGTTAAAAAAAATTCTAACATTAATTGATGAATTAACAGATATCTAATACAAAAATTTTTAATTTAAAAAAAGAAAAAATTTTATCAATATATTTACATATATTCATTATTCTTTTAATCTTTTAACTAAAATATAAGAACATATCATATTTCTTCTATTTTTTCTTAAAAACATTCTAATTATTTAATGATATAGATATATTTACAATATGTAAATTTTATTTACAGACGTAAAAAACATTTGTATATTAAAAAATTTACAAAATTATAACATATGTATAGTAAATTAATTAAAATATAACTGTGAATACTCATTACGTGTTTATTTTTAACATTTTATGTTATTACTACTGATTATTTATATAAATAATATCTCTTTTGCTTATTTGATATATCTTTTATGAATATCAAATGAATATCACATTTTATTTATAGATAAAATGTAAAATAAATAATTATAATATATAATATAAATAATTTTTTCTAAATATTATTTTTATAAATATATTTTTACAATGTTTTATTTATCTCTACTTATTGTAACGTTTGGTAAAATTAACTTTAGTAATTACTTTAGCGTAATTACGACATCATACGTACTTAATGTTTATATACGTAAACATTATCATTAATTGTAATGCAATTTCAAGTTCCATTAGTAGATAAATTGTACATTGCTCTGGCATTTACGATGTTTCAGAATTAAATGAAATTATTAAATAGATTCAACATAAATAGCCGAATGAGATTACACGTTGAATTTTCAAATTCTGTTCAACAGTTAGATATATTATTTGATTATATTAGATTATACATATTTGCTCGATAATGTATGCCTTGTACGGAGTGCAACGATTGGTGAAGAGTCCTTAACAGGTACTTTGTGGGATGATGAGAATACTTCTAATCTTGAGTGACTCATTGTCGTCGACGAAGTACCTTTATGATATAATTGCGCCAATATTTGTAGAATCGAACTGAAGTATCACAATGCATGTTTAAAATGCGTCATAAAAATTTATATTTACCATACATTTTTTTGTGTGCAAAGTAAACATTAAAGATAATAAAAAAAAAATTACGCTAGAATTTTTTATTTATTTTCTTTAAACAATAATATTACAGAATACAACGTTACATAAATTATTCGCATATTTTAAATTATTATCTCTTTCTGAAAGATATTTACATAAGAAACGACATGTCGGAAATTCTTGCTCTAGATTGATAACAAATTAAAAAAAAAATGCAAAAAAGACAGAAATTGTATTGTATAAATTAATTTAGAACGATAACTTTATATGAAATTACAATAATATTATTATGTATTAAATGTAAAAAGATATTATATATTATACATTATATATTAAAAAAAAAACTATTAATTATTTTCATATACATTTATCTGTTTTTATTATTATTTCTCAACGATGTTGGAATTTTCTTTCCATGCAGAGAGGTTATATATAAAATTTTATGAAACTATTTTTTTTTTAGAATCATTAGAATGTCATAACTATTTCTTTACATATTTTCGCTTTTTACACATCGTATGGATTACCGTTTCTTCACGACGTTTAATTATCTTGTGGGGTAACTAGCTAAATAGAAAATTAAATAATTCTCAGTATTTACCTTTCTAAAGTATTCACTTTCTTTGTACAATAAAAAGTGATCTTGAAATAGGAAATTTCTGACACACACAATATTTATACTTAAATATTTATTGGTATTAATTTGAAGAAGAGATAAAAAGAAACTGAATACGATAATAAAGTGTGAAGAAATAGTTTATGCTGAGGAATTGAATAATGCATATTATTAATGAAAAATTTTGTAAATTAAAGTGTAAAGTCCAATTTTAAAAAATAGTTATCATATATTTTTCACGAAAAATATAAGTATCGTTCAAATTTAAATTTAATTTATATGACTATTAATGTAATATTATCATATTTATTATCAAAAAAAAAAAAAAATTTGTGTTAAGACATTTCTCACTAAATTGAATAAAAAGATTAAAAATTTTCAAACAAGAAAATCTTGAAATTTTATCCCGTGCAATAATATTCTCGTTTAACTTAAACACCTAATCATGCTCAAAGGTACGTATTTACTTTGTTGTTTAATGGACTTTACGGCGCGCATAAAACCGTACATATCTCTTATAACTGGCCGTGTAATGTTGGAGTTACGCATAAAACTGAAATGCAAACACCGCGTTTCCTGAACCTCGTTTGAAACGTATTTTTTTCGTCTTTAACGATTGATCCGTAATAAGCACCTTAGTATTATTCAATTAACAAGTATACGTATATGTAATGCATAGATGAAAATTATATCTGTCATATTTATTACATTATCGTGGAATGGAAAAAGGAAAAGGGAAGGATCGATTGGTGATAAGTAAACGCGTTTTTGCCACTTTTCTTTATGTTTAATCTCGTCTTCCGATTTCGAATCTCTCTTCTTTTCATTTTTCTTTTCGTCGTTCATTCTTTCTATTTCAATTTTTTCTTCTAAGTCTTAATTATACTTCCATTTGAATAATTATAATTTCCAGTATATTATACATTATATTTATTATTAATGTAGATAAATATATACATTAGTAATATTAAATAATATATTTACATCATATTATCTATACATTATATTATCTTCGTATAATTAATACATTAGTATATATTAATATATATGTACATTAGTATAATTAATAATAATAAATGAATATCAGGAATTTTATTATAAGAGGTTTATTTGCGTTTATTATTTTATATCTCATAAATTTCTTTCGTACGTTAGGAATGATTTTAAATGGCTATTTATATAAATATGCAGGATTATAAAACTTTCTTTAAATTTAATTCACTAATTAATAATCAATCTGTAATACATTACTTTCATTATAAAAATCTTTTGAACATGTGATATAATATCATCTATACATGATTAAACAAAAAAGATTCCATTTATCTTAATTGTTATATATATTTTATTATTATATTATTTATGTTATGTAAATATTATAATATAATATTTAGGATAATTATATATTAAGTAATTACATTTAAATAAAAAAGCTCGTAAATAATTATAATCCTCTTTATTCCTCAGAAACGTCCTCAATTTCCCTTATCTTAAAAAACCAATATATTCAAAACTTATCATTTTTGTCACGATCCCTTCAACAGAATATATTTTCCTTATTTCTAATTAGTCTTTCATCGATTCTTCCCCCTCCCCCTATAATGTTTCTCAATTTCTTACTTGTTAACATCTTTTCCTTGCGCATCTTCTCGCGCATTAATCTTCCACTCTTTCCCTTCTCGTCACCGCATGCCCCCTTTTCGTTTCCCCTTCGGCGGCTTTGTTATCCCGGCTCTTTACTTCCTTCTCACTCCCCTCGACCCACCCGCCATTGCGAACATTTTCTGGTTAACGGTCCCCCGCTATGGGATTATGCAAATTAAACGAGCGTGATGTCCGCGCGAGAACATACTCGCGTTTGCACGGTTGGCCGATTCGCCCTGGACCACGATGCACGCCAGTATGTTATCTTTTTGATTGCGCCGCGCCACCGTCACAGAAGCC
>NW_006263516.1:402484-412188 GCF_000469605.1 Apis dorsata | reverse complement strand
TTTTTTTTTTTTTTTCTCTTTTTTTCCCCCCTCTTTTTTTCCTTTCACCCAAAGTGCTCCCTCTAACCGACCGGCAAGGTGTAACGATGGCGTTATCCTTCCCCTTCGCTCTGTAATCTTTCGCTCCTCCGGGGAATCGCAAAGTATGTTTCCTCGCTCTGCTATGTTTTCGATTCTCTAACCTGAACTTTCCATTTAAGGTTTTTCACCCGATTCCCGTTTTATGACTCCCGCTCGCGAACACCAACGTTAAAGCGTTTTTCTTCATTCTAATTGGAGTCTCCTCTGCATATCCGTCTCATAGACAGTTTACAGGCTTTGATTTCGTTCCCGCAGAAACGATCTTTTTGCGATGTACCGTCTATTATGTGTGCGTATTCGGACTCTGTTGTACTTTTAAGAGAAGCTCACAAAAGAGCTATGTATCGCGATATAGTGTTATAGGTTTATTACTTTTGAAGGATAGCGGAACTTGCAAAATGTTTTGATGATTGATTAGTTTCAAATAATAGTAGATATATTACAATAGTAAATAATGTTCGTGTCGAAAATTGTTTTTGTGGAAAAATGTAATGATTCGAATATTGGAAAAAAGAGACAGAAGTAACGGATACAGTGAGATATGTAACCTATATTCGATAGAAAATTATCGATATTTTAAATTGTTATAATTTTGTTAAAAAGAATCATATAACAATCGAAATGTAGCAAATAGAAAATCAAACATTTTTTTCTCAAATTTAAAAAATTCAATCGACTTTAAATATTATAAAGAATTGAATTCTCTTTACTAAAATTAATTATGCAATTTCTTTTTCAGGAAGTTATTGAACTTTGAATATTATAATTAGACAACGAAAGTTCAAATAACGTTAAATTTTCATCTTTCTCGGCTTGAACATTCAAAGTTCGATAACTTGTTAAAATTATTTATTTTAATATATGGAAAACAATTTAATCATACTATATATTTACACAATAATAATATAGATTTTATTTTCGTTCCATAAATGTATTTAAACACAATCGATGTTGTGCTCGTGAAACCAAGCGAACAAATATTTAAATTTAATATCACGAAACGAGTTATCGAATCAATTTTTCGTTTGATTGACATAGCTAATCCAATAATTCCAATACATGACAAAAATGTATGCGTTTACTTCAGATATTTGCCATTTTACATTCACGACAATTTTCTTTTCTTCTTTTTATCTTTGCAAAATCATATACAATTATTTTAATAGAGGGCAACATTCTATTCGTTCGAGGACTGCAGCTTAGTTCAAACCTAAATTTACTTTTCGAAGTGGTTCATTCCTTGCAATTATGTCATCACTTCTGCAATTTATCTGTTTCCACGCGAACTATGCGTTGTCTATTAATCAAGTCATCTCCGACTCTCTCACAAGTTCCTCTACTTGGCGGATACAAGCAGGTTAATTAGTATTCTTAGCCTACTCATTGCTGGCCACGTTGAACCCCAGTTGGCGTATTAACAGCGTGCGTTACACGGTAATTTCGGTGTCTTTCTCCTCCTCTTCACTATCCATTTCCTTCTCTTTCTCCTACTTGTCCCTCTTCGCAGCCACTTCTCTCGATCTGCTATTTACTACCTTCCACTTGTTCCGCGATATTGCCACGCACGTTTCCCTTTTTGTGCCACGCGAGTAACACGCGGGAAACAGATTTCTGAATCATTGCATGCTTCTCAGTCGCAGCCCAACTTCGGTTAGTCAATTATAATAATGTCGTTTTTTTATAGTGATGCGCTCGAGATTGACTCGTGCTTATTAGTGGTAATGCTTTGAAACTCGAAGTTCGTTATAGTATTCATTTTAACACTGGAACTATGATTTTTGATACGTGGTTAAATATTTTGCATATGAATGAGTGGAATTAATGTGACACATTGGAAATAAATGGATACATATAACTATATTTATAATAAAATTCAATCTTAATTTTTTTTAAAAATATTTGTATTTTTTCAATAAAACAAAAAGCTTGAAGTTCATTATTTTAGTTTCACTATTAATTAAAAATAATGTAAAAAAAATAAAATCAATGTTAATATTAAGTGTATGGTGATGAATGTATTTTTAATGTTAATTATATATTTTTAATGTTAATTATTTTATAATAGTAATTGAATATTTGATTTAATTTAGAGTAACTATTAAATTTGCAAGTTCTTTTATAATAATTGAATTAACTAATTTGCAATTTTTTAAATTTTCAATCTTTCAATAAGGTAATAGAAATGTAAAAATACTATAATCATATTCCTGGATATTCATTTTTCTTAGATAGGAATTTTTATTTTTTTAAATAAAAAAATGTTTTCATTAATATTTATTATAAAATTTGTTGAAACTATTTTCAGATGTTACCAGTTTTGTTAGTTTTTGAAATTTTCTGCTGCGTGAATTTAATAGCAAATAAAATAACAACAATCGAAACAGTATATCCACTCCATCCGTTTTGTAATAAACTTTTAAACGAAAAACCAAATAGATACTGAGTGGAACTACACAACGTGCTTGATAGAAGAAAAACAAATGATTGATAAGAACGATGGGTAACAATTGTACTGGTAGAATGTAACGATTTTCGATACTCGAATTATATTCAAATAATATAATATTTTCACAAAAAGATAATTGTATAACATAATTTATTAAACTTTATTATAATTAAGTATATAAGTGAACAAAATAATAACTAATAAAGTTTGAATTTATAATATATAAATTAATTTTGATAGATATGATAGAATCATTTTTAAAGACATATTGTCGAAGAATTGTATTAAATTCAAATAATATTTTTATCATAAATATAGAATATAATTTGTTCATTATTCTTTTATTTTTAGATTTGTGAAAACAAATACATATCTATACATATATTTATACATATAAGCAAAAATTAAATTCATAATATACAAATTAATGTTTGTAGTGTACAATATAGTTATAGATTTTCAAAGAGATATTATATATAATACGGATACTCGTATTAAATTCAAAACAATGTTTTTTATGAAAATACAATTTATTAATTATTCAATGATGACATTATCTCTAGAAAATATTTCAATATAAGTGGAACTCACCAATCCAAAAATCACAATTAGAGATTAAAAAAACTACATCAATTTTACATTAATTCTTTTACTTATGAATCAATTCCCAGAAGATATATCTTGTGAAATAATTATAAAATATAAAACAATAAAAAATTAAATTATAATGAAAGAAACTATATAACGTGGTAACAAAATTAATTATATACATTTTCTTATTATTTTTATTAAATTTTTTAACGGATTGAAAATATGAAACGAGATATAATAAAAAATAATTAATTATTCGTTTAAATTTGCGAATACACGCACACATCCTGTAACTAAAGATCGAATTTATAATATAGAAATTAATATTTGCCGATAAGATCGAATCAATCACTTGGAAAACCTATCATTTTATCCGCTAATCTCTATAATCACAATTAAACGCTCTCATGCGATAATTTCATCGATCAAGTTACAAGGTTTAATTGATATTTTCCGTAACTTCCTGATTCCGCATCATACCGTATAAAATTTCACACTTGTATAAGATTCTTTAAACCGAGTGATTTTTTTGATTTTACATCGAGTTAACAGAAAATTAACATCCTCGCATAATCCGGCATTGAAACAGGTTCGTCCACTTCCTAGAATTCCTTGATTTTTATGTCAGAATTATCATTCGTATATTTTCCAAACATCAAGTAATTCCTCGTCTGATTCATCTTCGTATTTTCCAGATCCTGATAGCTTCTTGATTACTTGATATATTTTCCAATAACAATCTTTAATATAAATTTACGGCTTATTTAAAGTATTCACAGTATGTTGAGATTTTATATATACATATAAACTTTACTAGTTGTACCAGTTTATGCAAGTAAAAGTCAGATTAAAATATCTTGCAATGAAACTTCCATGAATGCTTTATTAAGAAGCTATAAAGAAAATATGAAAAATAAAAAGAAAATAATTAAAAGCTATTTTGTAAAAAGTATATTTTAACTATAAAATAATTTAATTATTAAATTCATTTAATTTCAATTGATAATAATGTAGCAAATAAAAATAATAGTATATTAATATATTATGAATTAATAATATTTTCATAATTTTCATTAATTCTTATTAAATAATAAAGAAATTACAAATTATCACTACATTACAGAAATTAAAATAAATAATAAATGTTATCTAATCACAATTTTTGAGATGTTTTGATACATTATAAATATTTATTATTTAATTAAATTGATATTTCAGATTATTTAAATTCCAAAATCTTATTTATTTAATATCAAAGAAATCTTTTTTTCCATATGAAACGATAAAATTCTTCATCATAATATTATAACAATAAAAATTTATATAATGCAATATTATAAGTGATATGAAAAAACAGTAAATGATAATATCGAAAGCCAATATATTCAATACACAATTTAACACATAAACATATTTTATGATCTTAATATTACCAATGATCTTTTTCTTTTTTTATTTCTCTTCAATAAATATTAAATTACGAATATATTTCATATTTTCAATAAAGAAAAATTAAGGAATAAATTAGACATATTATTAAGAAAATAAAACAATGAATTTTATACTATTTTGAAATTCATGACTTCAATTATTTTGCAAAGAAAATATTTTACCATTGAATGGTCACGTTGGATTGTACAAATTACACGCTTAAAGTCAATGTATTTAAATACGTTAAATGAAAGCTTTAAATAAAAGGCGAGAGATAAAATGGGAAAAATGTCAAAAGCCGACAAAAAAGCGAATACTAAGAGGATTATGGATAAAAAGGCAAGACTAATAATAAGAGTGTATTTATACGAAAACGAAATGGAAATAAAACAAAAATGGAAAGAGGGAGGAAAGAGAGAAACAGGGTTAATAGCAGGAAGGGGAATTGTGAGAATTCTCAGCTTGCCGCGATGGCACGTGCTTTGGTCTCACGATGTAAATCAGCGCATGTGCCTCTTCATTCGTAGAGTTCTCTTTAGTCGGACTCTTCGAATCGAGATTGGATGATTGATGCTTTTGCTGTTATTTTTTAAAATAAAAAAAAAAACTTATAAAAAAAGTGCTTATAAAAAAAGCTTTGGAAATATTTTCACAAAGTTAAAAATTTAATCGTCAAGAATCGAAGAATATTATTTTACATAAATATCAATGTGAATATATTAAAGCATCGATTGTAATAATTTGTAACATGATAAATTTCATATATAATAGATTATGCTCATTATGCAGATAATTATCACATAGGAATTCTTATGTGCGAATTTAATTAACAAATTATATGATTTATGAAACAATTATATAATTTTTTTAGTAAAATATGACTTTGAAATTAATTTTTAATATATTTCAATGTTTTTTTCATTTTTATTAAATATAATTTTATAATGGTGCAAAATATGGAATATAAAATTATAAAATATTCAAATTTTAATAATTCAATTTTATCACTCTAGACAAAATTATATTCAAAATATGAAATATGAATAATATTGAAATATTAAAGATTTTTTTTTGCCAAAAAAGACAATTGATAGTGTATATAATTATTATACTCTACATGTTCAACACAAGAAGTCAGAATTTTTAGATTTTTAAATTTTTTAAAATATGAAAAAAATCAATTGTTACGAAAATAAAATATTTTGTCAAATATTTTATCTCATATTTTTACTTATTTTGATACAAACAATTCTTTCTTTTTCATTTATATTATATGTTACGCTTCACTCTGTATAATTAAGCAAACAATACATAATTGAATGCAACGTATTTCGAATAATTGAATTTTGAGCTTGAGAACTGAAATTCCAATTCAAATACACAGTCAAATACCTATGACATGACGGTCGATTCACGTTCATGAAGCCCATTTGCTTATCGGAATAATCCAATTTTGGCTATGATGTTGCATCGCGATTCATCTCCTTCACTCCGCTCGATTTCGAACACGTAAAGCGTTCCAATGTAATAACAGGCTGCAAACAAGCCGGTTAAACTGTTAAACTGTTACGTTCACCTTCTGCACGTGCGTAATTGCAAGAAAACACGCTATTCTTAATCAATTTACCGCAACAGAATCGATCTCATAAATTATGTTACGAATAGAATTCCATAAAGTAAAACTAGCTATAATGAACTTTTATTTTTCAATCGCACGAAATTCAGTATTAAATTGTAAAAGGAATTTTAATTTGAAATTGTCGAGTAAAAAGTTGATTGAGACTTGATTGAAACGAAAAACGTTCTCTTTTAAATCGAATAAAATTTTATAGTTCTCTTTGACTTTTTTATAATTCCAATTTTAGAAAAGTCGGTATTTTTCTGTAATAGTATTTCGTTTTTCAATTTTCAAAAGGTATGATAAATATTGGATTGAAAATTGTGTCGGTTGTTGACTTTGATAAGAAAGAATTTTATAAATGGTTCGTATATTACTGTTTATAATAAATTCATTTCATACGAATTCTATTTTGTATTCATAAAATATTTCATTCTTGTTTGAATTGAGAGTTGTAACAGCTAGATGACAAAACAATTTGTGTCTACAAATCTATAAAATATTTTTTTTAACAGATTTTGAAATAATCAATTTAAAAAAAAATGTTAACTTTCAATTTTAGAAATATTTTGTGCTTTTATAATGATAATTGTATTGTAATCTAGATTCCTAACAAGTCTATGGATTCTTCTGAATAAGAGAAATAGTTTATAAACATGTAAATATGTTATATACTAATAATGGTCAAGATTAAAAAGATATTCAAAATCTATTTTTACTGATATTTTTTAAAAATTGAATATCTAGAAAAAAATATCATTATATTATTTTCAATAAAAAAGCAAAGCATGCAGTGATAACACTTAACAATAGCATCTTATATATTCCTCAATATATTGGAATTATAATAAATTCTTTTTCTGAAAAAAAAAAAAAATGGTCTGTTGCAGATTCATATTAATATCAATAGATCTTTAGATCCAGAAATTAAAGTTTGGCTAGTTTTTTTCTCATTTTTTTTTTTGAGTCCTTTCATTGGTACTATTCTATTCATGGTATCACTGGTAATACAGAACATTCAGTAAATAATGCACCTTTTCTTATCTCAAGGTTTCTTTGTTATCTTACTACATTCTGTAGTTTTTTAGATTCTGATTCTTTTCATAAAATTTTTAAAAATAATGTATTTTGATATATAATTTTGTTGACAAACTAATTTGTCGATTTGTTTTTATCCAAATTATCTCTTTTGATACATGTACTTATGGTATTTATCTCCAATATATATAATTATCAGTAATAATAATCATTAATAATTAATTAATGATAATTAATAACAATTTATATATATTATATATTTATAAATTTTCTCTTTAAATGAATAATAAAAAGATCAATAATTAAATTATATTTCATATTTTTTAACTTGGAAGAAAATAAATAGTAAAATTTTCTTCATGGTATTTTTCTATGCTATTTTTCTTATATAGCATAAAAATGTACAAACCAGAAAAAACTTACCAGTTCTAAGAATCCAAAAAATGCACGTAATTTTTTCGCCAATAACCATGTTAAAATTTATAAAAAATTGTCTATATAAATATTGTACACTATATCGAATTACGTTTTGTAACATCTTAATTCTTAATAGTTCGTCCCACGTGCACGAAGAACGAAACGGCAAGTAGAGACGGTCGTTGAACGAAGCACAGGTTGCACGTGCGATGCATGTCGCCTGTGGCGCGCTTCGCTCGAGCAGCCGCAAATGGCAAGAGCAATGCTAGCACAGTGCACGACAGCGAAGACTGTTATGTAAGAGATGTGTCAGAGCTGGTAATATGGATGGAGGGAGAGAGAGGACACGGTGGGACAGGTGAGACAAGGAGCGTGCGAAGAAAACGCGAAGGATATAAAGTGGCGGACAAAAGGCAGTTTAAAAGTCGGCGGAAAATAAAATACATTCGCTCTTAAAGAAGAAACTGTCGCCGCTCGCGGTAGTTCTTCCTTTTCAGGTTGTAAATTTAATATGGTTTAAGACGGGCCCCTCTTGGGTTATGGTATAAATTGGAAAGTTTTCAGTTTCAAAATAGAGGCATTTAAATTTGCATCAAGTCACATGATTCGGCTCAGATTTATAATGTGACTCGAATGTGTCACATAATTACGTATGTCGAAACTGCGCGAGAATGAAAGTTACCGATAGAAGATATGATAGGAATGTGAGGCTTCAAAAAATAAATAAATAAGATAAATTAAAAAAAATTCACTATAAATATTTTGAAAAATATCATGTGAAAGTAATTGTATAAATATATTATATTTTAAAGAACGTATATATTTTTTATTTTTTGAAAATTAATAAATAAAAAAGTTTTAAATGGCATACAAATCCTAAATATAATAATATGATTAATTTATTTTATCTAATAATCATATACATATTTTAAATTGCATTCTATACAATTATAATAAATTAATAGTAAACATAATAAATAATGGATTAAAAATTAAAAATTTTATTTTTTTCTAGGCATTTTTTCCAAATTTGTTCATGATATTTAAACGAATAAATGAAATTTAATTTATTATTTATGAATAAATTTCAAAGTATCAAAAACATGAATACATTAAACAGTGCCAAATATAATATTTTGAAACTATGATTATTGTATAATAACTTATATATGTTTTTTTAAAATCATAAAATAATTAAAAATAAATATTATTTAAATATACGCCAAATTTTTAACTTTTAAATGAAAAATATTAATGACAATAATTAAATATTCATTGTCGATAATTTTATTATTATATATAGATGAAAATTTTAATCTTAATCTTTTCTATGTTCTTACGAAAAATTATAATAGAGAAATGTAAAATATATGATTATAATTTAATAAATAATATGATTATTATTTAATAAATGAAAAAAAAATCCAATATTCTTATTACTAGATACTAAATTCTAATATTAAATAAAATCAGTATATACATTTTTTTATTATGAATATTTTATCTTTTTGCAAAACTAAATTTTTCATTAATTCCTGATTTTTATTTAAATTTTTATTTAAAATATTAGTGCAAAATTTTTTATTTTCTTATGTAATATAGGATATCTTACGAATCATTTTTTTAAATTTAATTTAATTTAAAATATTTTTTCCATCTATTTATATTCAATCAATTTCTTTTGTGAAAATTTTCAAATCTCAAACGAAAAAATTTTATTCTCTTTTCATCATATAGAATCCCTGATCAATTATCCACGATATATAAACTTTTATATTTAACACCGATATTATTTTACTACATGAAAAATTATTAAACATTTCAATAAATCGAAACCAATTTCAACAAACAGATATGAAACTTTCGAATAGCTCGAACAATATATACACATTTTTACAATTGAATTCTAAATAACCAATCAAACTCGCATTCCTATGATGCACTTCTACATACTACGCTCTCCTTATAACAAATTCGAATCTGGTTTTTTACAAGGTTAATAGAATCTACAAACTATAGGCGTGACAGGGAAAGGGTTGAAAGTAGCGCGGTTGAGAAAAAGTGGAAAACTTATAGAACGAG
>NW_006263516.1:402149-402412 GCF_000469605.1 Apis dorsata | reverse complement strand
GAGAGAGAGAGAGAGAGAGAGAGAGGGAGAGAGAGGGATTCGAAGGAAGTGATTTACCGCAAATTGCTCGTTCCTTGAGCAGCATTAAGCATTGGGCAATCGTGTGCATGTTGCAACGTCATGCGCGAACGAAAGAGGTTGTGCGTCCTAAGACGGAACGCAGAGGATACATTGGCGCAAATCGCCGAGGCTGTCGAGAATCATCTGGGGGAGAGGAAGAGGACGCCGAAACGCTTCCTACTTATGTTGTTGGATTATTCCCT
>NW_006263516.1:397510-402113 GCF_000469605.1 Apis dorsata | reverse complement strand
GCGAGTGTTCTCCGTGGCACGTCGATGAGCACAGCCTGATTCGCGTACCGGCGATCGATCCGATCGATTCGCGTGGCGAAGGATGTGCGAACGATTTCCTCGCGTAATCGTCCAATCACCGCGGCGCATCTTATTTATGTAACCATAAGTATTCCTCCTCACCTCGATGGGATACGTGGCTTGGCACGGCATTAATACGATGAGAAATCCTCGTGGAGAGATTGAAGAAAACCGGGGCGAATCGCGAGCAGAGATATAACTTTCGCACTCGTTGCACAGGAAAATGTTTAATTGCCGGTTGCGGATCGAGGAAAATTGAGGGGTCGAAGAAGAGAAAAAATAATAATAGCTATCGTTGTTTTCTCTTTTGAGGAAAGAATTTTTTTTTTTGTTATTATAAAGCGAAATGTTATCTTTTTGTGGAAATTCTTGAAATAATGAATCGTTTATTTTTTTATTCAATTTTTATTAGTGAATAGTGGATCGATTTATATTTGTATTTGTGAAATTGTTTCATCATATCTTTGATGTATATATTGATTTCAAGATTGGTGGAGATCTCATTTCTTGTGTCTAATTTATGGAATTCTTAAAAATAATAATAAGAAATATCGACATATCATTTATTCTAAAATAATTCTTTTTTTTTTATGTCGGAATGAATTCTTTATCAGATATTCTAATGTCAGATATCATGTATGTACTTCGAAATTAGAAAGTATTTTGTCAAATATTTTGATATAATCAATTTCAATTAATTTGCGTTAATTTAATTTGTATCAATTTTTGTTAATTTAATAGGTTATAAACAATGAAAAACGATAAGAGAAATCTTTTTAAATTGAGTCAATTTCAATAAAATAGCATAAAGTATTGAAATATAGTATATTATAATTTGAAAAATAAAGAAAATTTAATAAATTTCAATTTTTTTATTATAAAAATTTGATTTTATTTAAAAATCCGTAATTTAATTATCATATAATTAAACTCTATTTTAGTTTTTTTTATAATTTTTTATTTATATTAAGCAATCTCAATATGTAAGAAATAAGAATTGGAGTTTTTTTTTTATATATAATTACTTTTTTATAAATAAATAAATTTTAGAATTATACTTTAATCACTTTTTGACAATTCCTTGTATATTAAATAATTATTTGAGATTACTTTGGTACTTGGTATTTAAATATTTTATTATTTTTTACTATCTTTAAGTTTCAGACGGAAGTTTAAACTCGTAATACATCAGTTAATATGAAAACTTTGTCCTCCATCTTTGGTGGACATCTTTGGTACAAAATCTTATTGAAAAAGGTCTGTTATTATTAATACTGTTACTTATATATATTTTATATCTAAGATTTAAAAACAGTTTCTTGAGGCAATTAAGAGATTATAGAGATAGAATCCTTTCACTATTACCGTTTACAAGGCAAATCTAAAATCCATCTTCTAATGATAGATGTATACTATGTTAAAAAGAAAAAATTAAAAAATTAAAATTAATAATAACTAAAAGAAATGTTCTAATGCTAGATCAGTGACGATTTGTCATTATCTATAATGATATAAAAATATCTATTATAAAAATAAAAATAAAATATTATGCATGAAGAAAATTAAAACACAATATACATCACATATTAAAAAAATTGGAAAAAAGTCCACTATTTTTGGTTTCAATAACAAAACTTTATTATTACATATAAATATTAATATAAAACATAATTCTCTTCTTCTTTTAAAACAATTTTTAAAAAAATTAGATTTTTAATTACATATAATTATATGTACATGTAAACAATATCAAATTTTTTTTCCTCTAATATATGTGACATCGACCTGTCAAGAGCAACTTGTATGCAATTGCAGATGCATATATGTGTAACGTGTAGCAAAAGTATAATTGTGTAAGTATTGATTCGTAAAGTTACTTTGGTACTTTAGAAAAAAATTGAGGATTAGAAACTTATTATTGGCTCGATAATCTACAAAAAGAATATTCTAATATAATGATAAAAATATATGATAAAAATAATAAATAATAAAAATATATCAATAATAATTTAAAAGATATTTTAAAATATATACAAAATTTAAATTGAAAAGCAATTTTCAATATGAAAATGATAAGGATTACAAAATAACAAGATATTAGCGAAAAAATAAAATTGAAAAACGAATATTTCATGATTATTTAATGAAAAAAATCAAAAACAACGTAAAATTCTCTTATACATAGTAAAAATTATGCTAAAGAATTTTTGAAATTTCGTTGGAAAACTTTAATTAATCTTACTTTAATTAATTAAATTTAGTCTTCTTTTAAAACATTTTATATCATTAATTCACGTGAAATTTAATTCATATCTTTCATATGAAATATTTTAACTTTTAATAACTTTATATTATTTTCTAAACTTTTCATTGTCTAATCATAATCTATTTTTGTTCATATAAAATAATTTAATAAAAATAATATTTATAAATAAACTATAGATATTTATACAAAATTAAATTTTTATGAACAAAAAAATAGAGCTTAAATAATAAATTGCTTCATTCTTAAAATATTGTATGAATACAGTGTTTTATGTTTTTTTCTATATCATATTCGTACATTCTAGAGATTTTTGTTGAAATTTTGCATAAATGCACAAATATCCGCAGTCTATTTGTAAATTAAAACCATGTATATGAAGTCAAAGTTTTTATTACAATTTTTTTCATCATATAAATTTTTATGAAAGTGGAATATTTCTAATAATAATTAAAGAAATTGAAATGATACCAAAATATATCTCTATTTCAATGTTATAGAAACTACATCAAACTTTTTGGGTCACCTAATTACTTTAGTTTGTACTTTTAGAGTTGTATTTAGGAGAGCACGCAAATTTATATTTTATTTCATTTTGAAAATAATAATATAGTTTTAAATTAAAACGATGATTTTACATATCTCAATCCACGTGAATATTTAAAAATGCTAAAAAGAATTTAGTCTTCTTTTAAAACATTTTATATTATTTATTCACGTGAAATTTAATTCATATCTTTCATATGATATATATTTTAACTTTTAATATTTTTAATGATTTATTTGTAATTTTTAAAATTTTACTATACTACTTTACTAATATTATTTTAATTGTTCAAGAAATTGATCATGCTAATAAAATTGTAATCTTAAAAAAAAAACAATCAACATTGTTCAAATACTGTACGATATTTTTCATATCCTTAAGATAAAAAATTTGTATAAAAAAGCCATTAAAATTGGAGAATATTTCGCCAAGAATGTTCAAGAAAAATATTTACTTGTGCGTCAATTAAACAATTTTGTATATGTAATTTTTAACTTTTTTTTATAATTCACTTAATACGTAAAGTATTTAGATAAAATAATTAGAAAATTTAAGGGATGGTTTTAGAAACTAAAAAAAAAAACACAAAAGTTTGTATGCAAAAATATCCGTTAGAGCTTATTTTTCAAGTTACAAGCAATTTAATTTTATATTAGATGAACTGAGACATAGTTACAATATAAAGAATAATTTTAAAATTTAACGTAATTAGATAAATGAATTGCAATTCTAACTAAATAAAAATAGTTTCATTTAAGAAAAAAGACAAATGTCACTTTTAGATCTCGAAAACACTTAGACAAAAAAATTTGGTGGTTATCATAAGACAATTTTAACACAAGAAATTTTGTATAAAACATTTTTTTGAATTTAGAAAATAATTAGGAATAATATGATTAAATTAAAATAAGATAAAATTTTTGCTATAAAAAAATATAGTAAAACGATGAGAAAACGAAAATGTATTTCTAGCAATATATATGATAAATGTGTTGAGATGGAGGATGCTGAGCTTGAGAACCGTTCTATATAACCGTATAATAATATTTGGGTTGAGGATAGAGGTCTCTACTCGACCATAAAAATGTATTACACCGTTTTACTAACTTTATTATATAATTCTCTTTTCTATTCTTTTCTACTCTTATTTCTCACTATCCTCGATCCTTCTCGCTTTTTATAAGCGCATTCTTATTTGAATTAATGTACGTCATTCTTATTGTATAAACGTATGGATGAAAATAAAAACGTAATGCAATAGGTTAACATTTAATATAATGTTATATAATTCGAAAAAATAAATTATATGAATGATTAAATCTACTTATCTAAATAAAACCTGCGATTATTCGAAAAGTTAAAAATAACGAGAATAAATAGATATTAAATGAACTTGCTATTCGATTATATGAGTTATTTGTCCTTCATTGAGTTTATATAAATGGATTTTTTCTATAAGTCTACAATGATGTTAATTGCTGCTAAAAGTGGCGTGACTGGAAATCTTATGATCATAATCGCATATTAAATTGAAGTATTCTAAATATACAATTCATGATAATGCTTTAATTCGTTAATTCGCTGGTAACGATATTTACTGTTTTCGATTTCATATGGTGTGCATACCATTCCGTAAAACGTGAACATCTTACAGAATAAACTCGTAATGAACACTGTAAAATTAATAAAGATAAATTTACAAAATGATTCTTTCTCGTCATTAATCACAGCTG
>NW_006263516.1:389985-397452 GCF_000469605.1 Apis dorsata | reverse complement strand
CTCTCTCTCTCTCTCTCTCTCTCTCTCTCTCTCTCTCTCTCTCTCTCTCTCTCGAAATTTATTATTATTTTTAGGATCCTTTTATTATTTAATATATTTTTAAAGTTTTCATTTAATTGCCAAGAAAAAAATTCGATGTTTTTTCTTTCTAATAGTATTTCTAATCTTATCATTGGAATTGAGAATTAGAATATTGAATTAGAATTATGATTAATATCAATAATATGTTATCCATATTCTATAATTTGATATATCAATCATATTATTAAGATATCGATAACATGAAAATAATCATAATATATTCTTAATGATTATTTATGAATAAATATTTCATTGATTTTGTCACGTTTTTATTTAAAATATTGTTAAGATATAATAAAACATGAATAAAAATAGCTTAAGTAAATTACCATATAGTTTTTCAATAAACTCTATTTATTTTTATTACAATTTGTTATAAGTAATATTTTTACATATCTTAATAATAACTTTCAATAAAAAAAAAAAATAGAAATTCCAATTAGTTCTATTCATTAACGATATTATTGATATATCAATAAAATATCGACAAAATTGAATAACAATCTGTCGTTGATACTGTTGAATTTTGTACAATTTCCTTTTTTAAGATTATTTATCGTTATCTAAATAATATAATATAAATAAATTAACATCTCCTTTATTTGTTAAATAATCACGAACTTAGTATTCTTTCTTACTCCTTTCTTCGTGAAATCGTTCGTTTTATCTCCTAAGCGAGTAACCTGTGTGCATTTTGCGCGTAAGGAATTTCGTTTATACCGGTGGAAAAAAAGATGGCGCGCGCGCGCGCGCGTTCCAGTGCCGTACCGTGGTGTTCGCATTCCTGCGTAATTACGATTAGAGAGGCTTGACGAGGGTTCGAGTCGCGCTCAACGGGGATCAAAAAGTTGTCACCGGGAATGAGAAGAGACAAGGATCAGGATGAGCGTAGAAACGAGGATGAAAACTGACAGCGGAACGAGTCAAGTAGGATCGCGGCGCAATTTTCCGCGGTTCGCCGCTGAGGACCAGCCGCCATTATCCTGAAAGCTTGATATATCGCATGGCATAATTACGGGTAATTAGCTGTTACGCGCAATTGGTAATAATGGCCTCCCGTCATTCCGCTCTTTTCAAATGTGCGCACGGTAAAATATCGACATTTTCGAGGAACAGTTGCGCCCCGATTTCGTTGTGGTTTTTCTCCCGTTAATCGGTCGAATTAGAATCTCTTGTTTTGTTCTTTCGAGAGAATTAAAGAGGGGAATTACGCGTTACTTAATTAACGTTGTAAAAACATGCGTTTATGGTTTCGAAATAATAATTGAAATTAAAATTGAAAATCCTCGCATATATTTCAATATTATTTTATTATTTATAAAATTTCATATATTGGAATATATATATGAATGGAATATATATATAAAATAATATATCATTCATAATATGATCACTCATAATGTCATATAAAATACAGTTTTGAGCTAAATAAGTATTTATTACTAATGTAGTATTTATTACTAAGTATTTATTACTATTTATTAATAATGTTTGTTATTAAGCATATGTAAAAATATTGTAAAGATGTATATAAAGATACTGAAATTTCAATGTCATATAATTAGCAATGAGAATAGCAAAGGAGAAGTATTTTAATGAATTAATAAATACATTATATTTGAGTATGAATATAAATAAGTATGAAAATTCTTTGAATGCATATATATTTATTACGAGTATGTGTTTATTATAAGTAATAATATGCTTAAATAATTTAATTTATTTCAATAAAATAAACTTTATTCAATATATAAAAAATTATGCTTCTATATTTTTAAATAAATAAATAATAAATAAATAAATAAATAAATGATAATAAAAAAATTTTATAAAAATATTTATATTATGTAATATGTAAAATGAAAAATTAAATAATATATAAGATAATAAGATATATAAGATAATAAGAATAAGAAACTTAATTTTTATTGATTGATACATTTATTTTATAATTATATTCTAATATCTTAGTATTTGAAATAATATTCTAAATAAAAAGAGTTTCATTTCTTTTGATCTTTCATTACTTTATTTTTTCAAAATGACTTTGATTTATTTATAAAATATTCGAGATTTGTAATTTTAATGTTATTTAAAAAGTCAAATTTTTTTATTTAAAATCATTAATTCCTTTAATTATTTTGTCCGATATAATTGTAAAATAAGATATTATAATCTAATAAATTTATAATTAATTAATTTTTCAATTATTAATTAGTCGATTTTGCAAAAGTTATATAAATAATTGGAAATTGAATATTTTAATATTGATGGAAAAATAAATGTGTATTTTTTAAATCATGATTATAAAAATTGTGCGTGAAAATAATTAAACAATCTAATGAAGAAAAATGTAAATACCATAATAAATTTTTTTATAAATTTCCATATTTTCTTAATGTTTAATGAGATTAAAATAAAATATAATGTACATAAAAGATAATTTTTTCTATTTTTTTATCAACAAATAACATTTTAATTATAAAACTTATAAAATCTATAAATTCAAATTCAAATATTCAGATTTCTATATAAAAGGATAAAAAACAAATCTTAATCAAAGATATCCGAGTTAATTTTCGAGGAAAAAAGGATTTCGCTTAATCTATTTAGCCGTAATAAAAAGAAAACTAAACAGCGCGAGAAGAAATTGCCAATGGACGTTCCAGTGTCGTATCAACTCCAATATTTGATAATATTGTCAATTACTTTTTTAAAGTTGCAAAGTTTTCGCGAACGAAACGCTTGAAACTACTTTAGCTCTGTAGTTACACTCTTCTGTTCTGATTCTTGTTAATTGTTTTAACGGTGCTTGTGAAGAAACTTTTGTATCGTTACGAACAAACGCGCCAGAAAACATTTTGAACAAATAATATTTTCAATTAGAAAAATATATTTTTAAATTTACTTATTTTTATATATGAAAGATTTTAAATATCGGTACTTGAGTGATAGATCAATGCAATTCTCTAATTATTCAACTTGTTAAAAGCATAAAAAACTATAAAGATAAAAAACTAGTTATACTATATACTATAAAAACAAATTATACTCGAAGTATAATTTAATATTCATCAACTTCCAATTGCTTTAAATAATTGATAATTGATTATTGGACAAATAAATTAATAAGTAAATAATACAACACATGTAATAATTAATATTAAGCACTTTTTCTACTCCTATATTTTCACGTTTAATTATTAATTATTATGAGTAATTAAATTTAGTTTCCGTCGTAGTTTCCACCGTGTAGCATAGTTGTTAAACAAATGTAAGTTAACGTGTTAATATGTTTATGAATTATGATAATTGATTACTTATTTTTATGCATTTATGGAAAATTAAAAAATATATATATACTAAGAGACGAAAAAATTTAAAATAAAGTATATATTATTACATAATACTTAACCTTCATACCATCGAATGAAATACAAATTTATGTATCTTAAACATTGTATTTCATTATACTTCATTATATTATATATATATATATATATATATTTCATTATACTTCATCACTTATTTTATGTTATTTATATTAATGATGCATTTTTATTAACGATAAAATTAAAAGATAAATGGCTTTTTCTTAGAAATATATCAGAAATTAAAATCGAGCAATGATAACATGTAACTTTGATAGTATATATTTCAATATTATCAAAATCAATAAAAAAGATATAATTTCGAACAATTTTCTATATTGTTATTAATTATTGTTATTGTTGCTGTGAATATATTTATTTAATTATAAATCGAAATATTTTCTATATTTCCAATTATTATAACTTATATATAATAGGAAATGACAAGAAGACGATATCACTGTCATTTCAATGATAATAATAATATCACTATTATTTATTATTTAATTATTATTATTATAATTTACATCTCTCTTTATTTCATATTTTATTTTTGCACTTTGTTGATCTAATGAATTATTAATCGCATATAAAAAAATATAGAATTCAATAATGTAATAATATCGAAAGTTTTTTATAAATAATTCGAAAATTAAGAAACAATAGCCAATTCTCAATTTTTTTTCGTAATAATAAATAGCATTACAAATATTACCGTAATTTAGTAGACTTTTTAATATTTTTAATTCATATAAAAAGTAATTGATAACGAATGAAAATATATTATATGCTGCATTGATTTTAGGAATGAAATCGGAGTCAGTGTCGTACATAAATGTTGAAATTCTGAAAATCGATTATATATCAAGAAAAAAATTGCTCAAAAGAAAAATGCCTTTTATAAGTTATTTCTTTATAATTAAAATCAGTAACTAATAATCAATAAATTAATTATAATTTAAAAACTGTGAAAAGTGGATTTACTTCTTTTTTTTTGTAAAATGGCAAATTATAAAACGCAAACACAATGATTAAAAAATACCAAGAATAGGAATAAACACATTTGTAGTGTAATAGTTTAAGTATGAGATTAAAATAAACGATAAATTGTAAATTTAACAAAAATCACGAGTAACTAATTTACTCTTAAGGAAATAAAATACACTTGCTGGTTACTTCGACATTTATCGTTACAAGCTTTCAGCTTTATATTACTGACACTTATTTCATAATATCAATAACATATATTTAGAAACTTTTCTATGAAATAGCTAATAATAAATGTCGAACATTACTTTCCTTGCTGAAAGAAAACGTGAAAGGAAATCAATACTCGATTAAAATGTTCTTTTTTCTTTGTATACAGAAAGAAGAAGCTTATTTAAAACAGTTTAAAACAATTCTTTTTGTGGTATTTATGTTTCCTATAATTAAGTGTACATGTAAGTTTAATGATATATTTTTTACATAATCAATATTTATAAATTTAGTTGTTACATTGTTATTTATTAAATGTTATATTGTTTACTATAATTAAGAATATGTACCATTTTTACAATATATTTTTGAAATGAAAAATTACGCTTATTTATTAAATTATTTTTCTTATTCATTTATCTTGGATTTGTCTTCGTTATACATTATTCAAATTTGTGTGAGATAATATTAATTATCTTGTAACGTGATCGTGTCATGTCATTTAGAATACACGGAATATATTAAAAAAAAATAAAATTTTCAAAGTATATACGTTATTATATTTAAAGAGTGAAAGAAGAATCTTTATTTCAGTTTTATTTCTGTTGTGTTTATAAAAATTTAAATTTATATGCAAGTCCACAGTTTAGTTATGGTAATAAAATATCATAATAAAATTTTTATAATTAAAAAAATATGAAAATACTCATTAAAAAATTCATTAAATGTCAAACAAGACATTAATTTACGAGTTATTCGTGCTTATTTGCCAAAATCGTGTTTTGAGATATTCTAAAATTTCTTTTTTTTTTTTTAGAAATCTGTGACAATAATCAAAAGCGGTATTTTATTTAACTTAATTTTCAATATAGAAAAAAATGATATCAAAAAGAACAATTATTTTATTTTAAAAAAGTGATTTTGATGATCTTTTTCAAGATATCAAGATCTTCCTGTGGTATTGCATATCGAAAATAACATTCATATTAATGTAATATATTATTAAAAGCATTTAGATTTATACATAAAGAAATAAACAACGATATAATAAATTTTTTAAATATTGAACAGAAAAAATGATTCTTTTACAGTTTAATCATATTACAGCTTATCATATTAATAAAAGAAAATGTAATTATAAATCCGTTTTTGTATATTAAAAAATAATTTTGAATAATTTTTTATATTATTATAATTTTACAATATTATTTTCATCCAGAAATATAATAATAAATTATTAATATAAAATCTTTAATCTATTTTATCATATAATTATATAAACAGAATTAACGAATCATTAGTTTTGAACAAGATGAAAATTATTACAGTATAATATTATGCAATAGAATTTGAAGATAAATATAATGAAATTAAAAAGAATTATTATTTAATCAATTTTTATAATACAACATATTACTAAAATTTAAGAAACAAACTAATCATTTAAAAATTTATCTATAATTTTTATTCTTACTTAATCTTTATGCAAGCAAATTTAAAAAAAAAAACTTATCGTTTATAATGTATTATCTTCTTAATTCCAATTTATTCATCTTAAAGAATAAAAAAATTCATAAACGATTAATTTGTTTCTTAATTTTTCTAGTGCGTAGATCGTAAAAATATATCAATAATAAAATATTTTTTCATATTCTGAATAATCATCCCAATTTGTCATTTTATTTTTCAATAATTTTAATTATATCCATTTCATAAATATAATTAAAGAAATGAATTAAAAGGACGAATGATCTTATCCAAAAGGTATTCGAGACGCTTATTTGAGACGAGGCGTTAAAAATACTATATGGCATTCAAAGTTCAATTGCGAAAAATCGATGTAACAGCGAACGAATCAAGATCAATCATACTTTCGCAATTTAAACATTCTCATCATTTTAGTGTGGCGGCGACTTATCAAATGGCATTTAGATCGGAGCGAGTATTGGACGGCTATATGCGTAATTTGTTTACGAGTGAATGCATACCATGCTATAGAGTGTCAAGTATTCTGTGTCATCCTCATTGCATTATCCGGTCGCTTCCTCAGTTTTCAGAGTTAGTATATTATATATTTCACGGTTCCCTTTTACCGTTACACCTTGCTCTAATTCATATTTCCTTTTCAGCCATATTAGTTATAGCGTGGAAAACAGTACTCTATTATTTCCGGCCGGAACTATTTATGACACAATTTGTTGGAATACTTTTTTTTTCCATCTTAGATACTTTGATTTCGAATTTTTAATTTTTAAAAAATTTTTTTTTAAAAATTTCAATAAAATTGGCGTAATTAAGAAATGGAAAATTAATTAATATAGATATTGATATACTTAATTATAATTCAATTAATTATGATTAAAATGATAGGTGAATTGTTATTTTATTTAATTGAGTATGTTTTATTTCTGTTTTTATTTTGAATCATTGAATCATCAATTTAACTGAAGAAAGAAAATTTTTTAGATTATTTCATTATTTGAATAATTTGAAATTTCTTAAATGAAATAATTTCTTAATTTCTTTTTTTTGAATAATTTTAAGAAAATTAGTTTTAAAAATATTTTTCAAATAATTTTTAATTTTATTTATGTCATCTGTTTTTGTTGAGAGATTATTTTCATTTGCTATAAAAGTTGATTTTTAATAAGATGGATATCTTTTTGATTTTAAGCAATAATAATTTGAAGAGAAAAATGTAGTTTGTGTTGTATATCGTAAAAATTTCTAGATTCAAAGTTTAATAATTTATATTATAATTATATTATATTATAATTATATTATAATTATATTATAATTATTATAATTTATAATAGAA